>NC_135500.1:195815068-195964862 GCF_052857255.1 Amblyomma americanum | reverse complement strand
CTCCCCTTTCTTGTTTAGAATATGCCCGTGCTTTGCCGTACCCTTCATGCTTTGCGGGTTGAGTAAGGAAGGGCTGTAGTGGGCATGTCTATCGGCCCTCAGGAAGCCGTATTGTTCAATGATTAATAATGGCATGGCATTAAAAGCCTCATCGCAAAAAAAAAAGATGCGTCGTCGGTCATAAACTTCGCCCAATGACTGGAGGGTAGTGACATCACGAGGCCGGAAATAGAGTCATTTACGTTAAGGGCATCCAGTTCTTATAATGATATCGCACTGACAACGCGTAGTGTAATTAGGTGTCCCTGCGAATTTTTCGCTTATATTTCAATGCTCTTTGTCCTGTTTCTCATTGGGTAGCCCTGTCACTGACACCGAAGCCGGCAAGTGACACTGCTGGCTAGCTATCAGTCCTGACGTCAGAGATGGCAGTTGCCAAACATGGGGTAGAAATTGAATAGGAAAATGAATCGTTATAAAATACAGTATCAGCTTTGCATCCGTCAACACTGAAGATAACAGCCCGAAATCCACAAAAATGCAAAAGTGGATTTTATATTTCCTCCATCTGGATGTTTTGTGTGTCTCAGACCCTGCGCATAATGTTAACTTAAGTTGCGTTCAGGCTACTCCTAGAGACAAGGTCACCCTGAGAGTCTTCAGCGTAGAAGTCAGGAAAAAGCAAGCTGGGTCTAAACCACAAAAAAGGCGTCGATTGTGTTATCACGCTTAGTTAACCAAATGATATATCACTGAAAATTACTTGAATTATTCGGCTCAGAGGAGACCTCAAAAAAGGAAATGACGAGCACGCCCACAGTTAATAACTACTGTTCTCAAGATCTAATAAAGGGAGCCGACCATTATATGGGACACTGTTCTTTTGATGTCTTGTAAACCGCACGTAATGAAGTTAAGAAGGCAGTACTAATCCCCGGTGGCTCCCATAAAGGTCTGCTTTTGAATTCAAACTGCAATTCATTGTCCATAAGTTTCGTATTTGGGAACTTTCGGTATACCACAAAGCTGAGCTAGTTCCCCCGAAGCCGTTACGTTCCGACTTGACTCTTGTTTCGCCTTAGTTTCAAGCAACGTGATGTTACAACCAGCTTCAGAGGTAAACTTATCTATTTCCTTAGATGCATGCCGCGAGTTGTTTTCTTCTAAAATCATTTCATCTCAACGATTACCGTTTTGTTTTCTTGAGAACGAAGCAGTAACGGATGCTTGAAGCTATTCTAAATTACTGTGTTTTGTTGATTTGTGACCATATCTTTGAAACGGCTGATGAACATGTGTATAAACATTGTCGTAATAAAGTAACCCTTGTATCCAGCCCACTCCTTTATCGGAGTATACCATTTGGCTTCTATAGGACTGCCTTTCTGACCTCCATCACTGGCGCCTCTTTACCAGGAAGGCTAAGTTTCTGCGAAAGTTAAAGGCGCCTTTCGCTTTCTGTCCCGTTTCTTTCATTCTTCGCTTCCTGGTAGCGCCTCATCAGCAAAGTTTCCAAAATCCCCCAGGGCCCTATAAGAGAACATTTTTCAAGGTGGTAGCTGTGTATCAAATTTTTCTCGACGTAAAAGGTGCCGCATTCAAGGAGGGGGGAGGGGGGGGGGGGCATAGCTGTAGCGGTCACTTCTTCATCTTGACAGCGTGCGAAAACTTTGCCAACTAGTTTTCGTATTCCCTTTTGTTCGTTAAAGAAATCAGCAGTGCACGTCTAATCGCCACTTGTTCGCAGCGTTCAACTCTAAACGTCTAAAATCTTTTCTTTCCGTTTCTACGGAGCCCACATGAGCACTTGAAGTTGATTAAATTTCAAACTTCGAGCTGGGACAGCTAAGGCAAACTTTGGAGGTGTTTAGCCTCCAGAACCTTTCCCCTCTGGAAACGTGGTCTCTTCACTTCTGGATACGGTCGCATACTGTCCAGATAGTTGCTGTCTAGGAACATCACTTCCTGGGCATGCTAACTAAATAAAATTTGATTAACAAAGCATGTTTCAGGTTGTCCTAGTGCCCACGGAAAGCAAGAAATTTTGGTTTGCATGTGTTACTCCGAAGCTTCAGTTCCGAACTGCAAATTAAAAACTCTTAGGCAATTCAGAGTTTTCACATTGCTGTAGAACGTTTAAACATAAATACGAGGGACGTGCGAATATTTTTTCCGTGATGCGTCAGAAGTTTTAATTGGATAGAGCTACGCAGTCTTCAGATTTGTGTTTTTCTAATTTCAAGTCGTAACTTGTGATGTTCAGCTCTTTCATTGCATGAAATCGATGCGTTCTTCACAACCAGCTTTGCTGAATTACGTATAAATATCATTTATTTTACACTCTTCGCAGAACTACATCGGTAGTGTCTCCAAGAAAGAAAAAAATGCCTTAAGCAAGATCGTCTCATTAATATCTAGCCTGCATTTAGGCACCTCCTTATGATCGAAATTATTCAACCTGTCAAAATCTTTCAGGTCTGCGCAGCCGCGGCGAAATATTTGTTACGCAAGAGTGGTTAGTTTCAAAAGTTCGGATCTGCGAAAACACCCCGAAATAAGCTGCGTATAGAAATATAATCACAGGAGGTCGGTGTCGTCCGCATAAAGAAGATATAGTCGCTGCGTGGAATGTCATGGAACGTGAAGAACACTCTGATTTAACTCGAGGTTAGGCCGCCTTTGTTTCAAGATCGCCTTTACAAATTGCATTACTATTTTATGAAAATTCAAGAAAAAAAAATATATGTCTATACGGTACATAGAGATGCTTTCTTTGACTTCAGTAGCCCTGGCGTATTGAAAATCCTAAAAAAAATACGGCAGTTTGCCCGTGCCCGAGATTACCAATTTTGGTTGTTTTGCTTATATGTATCGCTCAGTAGATTTATCACTCTTCTAATTTCCCATGAGTTCAGCTCCCTGTAATGCCAGCACCGAAAATAGATCTTTTTATGTTCTTAAGCTCGATATTAGTCTTACACCTAGCCGAAATAAGCGCTCACATTTATTCGGTTTGATTACCTTAACGCAATAAGAATATTCTGAATGAGCAATAACGCACTGAAATGAAAGATAAAAAGCGAGGTTTTTTTAACCATCTTAGTTATCCAACATACAATAACTGCACATTATCATAAAATGCACCTCCCCTTCTAAACGACAATTTTTACAAAAGCAGATTTACTTTTATCGTTTTGTATGGCATTCCACTCACAACGATAGATAGTCGCTAAAAATACCTTTTGTACTTTGCAGCCCAGCGTGTATTTTTTATGCACAGAAGGAGGTCAGCGTTTAAAAGAAAATCCCTTTTGCCTTCTGCAGGTGGCTAAATTCAAAACTATTTGAGCCCAGCTTTACTATGTCTTTAAAGGTCCATCGTAACGCAAAATCTACAGCTTAGATAATGACACCATTCTGTTGTTTCGCATATTTGCATCGCCATCAACAGTTATATTGCGTCCACCTGGGTGTGTCGCCCATTTCGTCGCAATAGCCGTACTGCAAGACATCATATATGCTGGGAGTTTCTTATTCTTATCATGTTCAAGCAGAAATATAAAGGCTATTAAGTCACCAGGGCCCCAAAAAGGAGACGAAAAACTCCCACGGATTGATCTCATAGCTCTTGTTTATACCTTTATGAGGAGACATGGCTTTGAGGCTGTCAGCATGGAGTAATGCACTTGCATTCAGCGGCGCTCTGAAAAACGACCTAAATATGATCTCAAGTGACTACAAAATAAAGCGACTGCAAAAATTAAGCTCTGCGCAGGCAAAGAAATCAAGATGTAAAATTCTTCTTTAAGGCACATAGGATCCAGAAAACGCTTCCGTTATTAAATCAAGCCACTTTTCTAGAATACATGTAGTAACGAAACCACAGGCGCAGTTGTCTGCCTTATTTCTGCCTAGTCTGAAACGTCAGAGGACAGGCGGTATTGCATTGAACGGCATTGCCGTTCCTGCCTTAAGCCTCGCCACCCACGATACGCCCTTCAAGCTGCTGCCCGCGATACGGTAAGGGAAGCATGGAAGGTACGCTCAAAAGAGAATAAAAAACAGATGAGCTTGCATTCATTATCGTTATACGGGCACGTCGGGTCAAATATGGTAACATCTGTGGCAAGTTAGGGGCATGCGTATAGCCTCTGATTAAAAGTTTTGCAGTTTTTTAAATGAAAGCAAAAAGTGCGCGAAGTTATAGAAACCTGATATTGCGAAGTCAAAGAAGCGCGGAGAAAGAAGCCATCGCATTTTTACATTAGAAACGATCTGAAAAGTAGAAAAAAAGACAAAAAGGCTGAAGGGAGGCGCTTAAAAGCTCAAGTTTGCAGATGACAGAAAAATACCACGAAAGGCTGCTTCATCCCCCCCCCCCCCCCCGCTCCCACTGGAGAATCAGCCGCGAAAAGTTCTATTGCAACATCCTCTTTGTGGTGCCACAATGCTCTTTCTTTCTTGTCTGCGAAAGTGAGAAGCATTAAGCATGAAATACTTTTTGGTCCCATTCTCGATAAACAGGCGAGCATCAACCGAACACGAAGAACAACAAGATGCTGATCCTAAGAAAAAGCATAGTGCCATACTTATCCGAAACATTCAGAAGTTTGGGAGCCGTAGAATGCAAGGACAATAAAAAAAAATTATCACATTCATAGCCCCAAGTCGGATTAGAACTGTCGCTGGAGCAAATTCTCCGATGCCTGGGAACACTGGTTTTCCGATGCCTTAGTCAACTCGGCCATCACCACATTTTTTTTCTTTATTGTAAGGAAAACTACAGGAAAGGAAAACCAGGACTAGGTCATGCCACAGGTTGTCGCGCCACATAATGCGATCTCACCATACCCCCGCCCTTCGCCGCAGACATTAACATCAAAATCCTGGAAGACACACACACACACCCGTCAATACTAAGTTACTATTGAGGTAATTCATCCTGAGCCACATATGCTCGCCGCTTCAAAGCGCACTGCTCTCGGCTCAGAACGGAGATTTCGCTGAACGTGTCAGTGTGGCACACCGGTCAGTCATACGGGTCTTCCACAGCCTGAATACGCAGCCGCATCAAAGAAAAAAGGCTACAAGGCACAAAGAACTTTTTTTTAGTCAAAAGGCAAAATTTTACAACGCGTGGTGTAATCTGAGTGTCCATCTTACGAGTTCACTGTAATAAGATGCAGACGAACGAAGTATCACAACGCGAAATAAAGCAATGACCTGCGGCCTCTGGCTGGTCACACAGGTAGCAATTCAGCGACAATAGCACAAAAATCTGCTCAGGGTGAAGCTATTTCCTTACAGGCAACATCCGCATGTGGAGTTTAAAAAGGAATGCTTTTGAGGCAGGTTGAATGCACACTGGCACAACTCTCTTCAATACACTGGTGCCGAGAAACCCCATTTCAGGCTGCCTGTACACCGCTATGGAGAATGAATAAAGAGCTGGGTCAGAACCTCAGACCTTTAACTTCCAGAGAGGTCGTACCGGTAATCTAAAAAAAAATGAAAACGCAGCCGCCGGAGTTCGAACACGACCGCAGCGGCTGCGTTTTGATGGAGGTGAAACGCTAAGGCTCCCGTGTGCTGTGCGATGTCAGTGCACGTTAAAGATCCCCAGGTGGTCGAAATTATTCCGGAGCCCTCCACTACGGCACCTCTCTCTTCCTTTATTCTTTCACTCCCTCCTTTATCCCTTCCCTTACGGCACGGTTCAGGTGTCCAAAGATATATGAGACAGATACTGCGCCATTTCCTTTCCCCAAAAGTCAATTATTATTATTATTACTGAAAGAAAATGGAAATTGCCGGCTACCTCCTTACGAAAACCCAGAGTTTCCTCACGGACATGCCCGGTCAGTGCGAAAAGGTAAGCAAAAGGAGCACAAAGCCGCCTATTAAGCGCACCTACTATAAGAAAGGGTGATTTTGGGATTTGAAAAACAAAAAGCGAGCAAAAATTGGAGGGGACACTAAAGCTCCATGCTAGCAGCGCACTAAGGACGAGGCACAAGAAGAAGAAGTACGGCGGGACGTGCACAGTGCGCTGCTAGCATGGATTCTAACCAAGTAGCCCAACAACAAGTATTACTTAAACTCCGCGATAGCGTTAATGGGTTAATACCCATATATGCAGAATTGGTGATTCTCTACTTGTGTTTCATAGATCCCTTGGAGTCCTCATACCATTCCTGGTCTGGCGCAGTGGTGCAGCAGTTAAGCGATGCCCGGCCACTGGGCTGAGATGGCTGGTGCTGTCACTGGTGCTGCCACCGGCTTGTGCGACCCAGGTTGTTCTTCCAGAGCAACTACTCACGACCAATCATTAACTGCCGCCATCCACGGTGCGCAGTTTGTTCACAATCCAGTGGGCAGTTTGTGATGAATCCGCAAGGCTACGTGACCTAGGTGACCCACCTGCCTCCTAAGCTGATTGTATGGAAATGTTTCGTGGATTTTTCTCTCAGGGTCAACGACGCCGACGCCGGATTTTCTGTGACACGAGCTCCTTAAAGCTACCGCGTTAAAGAGTGGCTGCACGAGCAAGCGCCCAAAGCCTGCTCCCTTCCTCTCTAGAGGAATAAACAAGTTCCCACAACTCATTAGCTGTCATTGGAGCGCCACACGAAAGAAGCGAATCTTCTATGAAGCGCCTTGTCCCCTTCCTCGCCCAGTGCAGGACTTGCAAGACGCAGACATTCTTAGCAACCGAGATGATGTTGCAGACCAGTGCTCGAGCGAACACTCACTGAGAGTTCTCCCCCCCCCCCCCCCACCCCCGCCTGTGTTTATCACTTCAAAGAGAAAATTTCCGAGTTCCAATATGTCCCAGTGTTGCGGGCCTGAAACCCCAAGCTACATAAGGGCGTTACATTTCGTGCATATGCTACCAAAATGACTTGGCTTCGTATACCACTCACCCAACCAGAAACCCTTTTGTAGCGATAGCTACACTACGCCACCTCTTCGACCCTTCAGCGTGGCACCACTTGAGCTCCGTGGTGGCGCCGTTGGTCACGTGGGTTTGTCACGTGGTGCGGTCGTTATGCACGTGGTTGGTCACATGGTACGGAGCAGCTGCTGCTGCCGGGCGAAACCGAGCTGCAACAGCTCTACGCATGCGCCGTGTCAAGTGGGACGAAGATTAAGGAGGAACGCCAAGCGAAACGGAGCGGCGAAAGACCAACTTTGCAATTCGACTGAGTGAGGAGTTCCACACGGCCAGATGTAGCTATCGCGTCACTGCAGGTTTAATCAGAGTTAAACGACAGCCATTTTTTTATTTATCTAGATTAAGAGCTACACACAAAACCGCGCAAAACTGGCTAGTCATACGCAGTCTTTCTGTGAGAACAAAAGAGAGCGACGTCATGAACATAGTGTCCACTCTTGAACTGAAATTAAGGAAGGAAGAAACTACGGATAGACGCGTTATTACACTGAGCAAAGGGATTCAAGATACAAAACGGACAGCAAAGGCAGCAGTGGACAACCTTGCCGAACAGATTATTTCAGTGGAATAGGTTTGATGAGCTTTTGGTTAACGACCAGCCTTGCATTGGACCTAATTTTTTTGCGCTGGGGCTTGAATGTGCCAAGGGGTTAGGATTTTCAGTTCCGATTTTCTCAGCAATATAGCCACCTTTTCGAGCAGTAAAAACGTCGATACTGTTCCTGAGGAATAATCTTTACGTCCCCTTTAATGTTACCGTGCATCGCTTCGAAAACAAAAACAATGTTCTACATTTTATTTTTTACAATGCCTTTTTATTTCATGTATAATCGCAGCTATTTCGAGAATTCTGATAATGAAGCGAATCTGAAAGCAAAAAAAAAAAGAAAAACCTAATATCTCGGCACGCAAAGCGCCAGCCATTAAGCTCGCTTGATTGAAATCATAGAGGACAAAAACTACACAAAAATCCCACTGATTGTGACGCAACGTTTCAGTCTCGATAGAAGCGTCCGTAAAAGCAATGCCAACTAAAAGTTTTATGTGGCGCCAAAGCCTGTTACGCCAAAGCAGGAATAGTGCGGTGTGGGTGGAGAGGACATTAATCGGGGGAGCACGTAAAGAAAGGAAGCGCGGGCAATTACTCCATTCTAGATTAAGCATCGCCCCATGTCAAGATGTTTCTATATTGCTCACAGAGAATCTGTAGCTTTCCTGTTATATAACGGAATGTCAAATGATACCACGTGTGGAAAGCATCACCCAGAGTTCTTGTCGGAATGCTGTTCATTTCGAAGCGCGGCATTTCATTCAAGTTTTTTATTCTTTTTAATGGCTATTTCCTCATGCACGTGTTCTGTTATTAAAAATTGTGAATCCTTTTAGTTCTTCTCAGAAGTGAAGGAGCATGTATAACTTAGCTTGATTGAATTTTCTAATCTCTTTTTTCTTTTTTACAGTGGTACGTGCACGTCACTAGCGTGTTTCTTTTTTCTTTCTTTTTATTGTACATACTCCTGCCTTGCCCTCCAAAGAGCAGCTGGCAGTATTTGATAAATGAAATAAATAAATCTGCAGGGGAGAGTCGAAAGCATGGAAAAGGCACTTTTGATGCGCCCCAGACAGCTTGGCTTTGCAGCCATGCTGCCTGGTGCTAGCTGAGTAGAAACCCATCCCACACAATTACAAAATGAAGGCAGGAATTCTGGCATTTTGCAAAAAACGCCAGTGAGGAGCGTGTACAAGCCTTGAGGTTCTTTCAGTCTCTCTATCATTCGCATACAAGAAAGAGGTGAGAATAAAAGAACAGCTTCAAATCACAGAGGGCACACAAATGTTTTTCAAGTTTGTTTTAAGTTTTGTCATTAAATTTCAAATCGACGATGTGTTTTTTTATGTCAATCATTCTTAATTTTAATGGTTGCTCTTTTAGTATCTCGCCCTTTAAGCAGTGGTTACCCGATGTCCTAAACCATTCACTGCTATAGCATGCCTTACAGTTCAACTTAGTGCACGTGCGCTACAACGGAAGCTGCCAAAGAAAACAAAATTTATGATGTTTCTAAAATTATATTGCGCAAATTAAAATTATTTAATAACTACACTGCAATCATGTGATTTTCTGCGCAATCAGTACAATATGAATGGGAAGTAGGCAAAGAGGCAGGTGTTGACACCGCCACTCATTTTCAAACTTTCATCGCTTTTATGCACGTGTAGCTTGTGCAGCGTTTCAGAGGACGTGATCTTCGTTCGGTTAGGCGATTGGTTGATAGACCGACTGATTGACAGATTAATTGATTGATTGACAGATAGGTTGCTTGCTTGCTTGCCTGACTGACTGACTGACTGACTGACTAACTGATTGACAGATTAATTGATTGATTGACAGATAGGTTGCTTGCTTGCTTGCTTGCCTGACTGACTGGCTGACTGACTGACTGATTGACAGATTAATTGATTGATTGACAGATAGGTTGCTTGCTTGCTTGCTTGCCTGACTGACTGACTGATTGACAGATAATTTGATTGATTGAGAGATAGGTTGCTTGCTTGCTTGCTTGCCTGACTGACTGACTGACTGACTGATTGACAGATTAATGGATTGATTGACAGATAGGTTGCTTGCTTGCTTGCCTGACTGACTGACTGACTGACTGACTGATTGACAGATTAATTGATTGATTGACAGATAGGTTGCTTGCTTGCTTGCTTGCCTGACTGACTGACTGGCTGATTGACAGATTAATTGATTGATTGACAGATAGGTTGCTTGCTTGCTTGCCTGACTGACTGACTGACTGACTGACTGACTGACTGACTGATTGACAGATTAATTGATTGATTGACAGATAGGTTGCTTGCTTGCTTGCTTGCCTGACTGACTGACTGACTGACTGATTGACAGATTAATTGATTGATTGACAGATAGGTTGCTTGCTTGCTTGCCTGACTGACTGACTGACTGACCGACTGATTGACAGATTAATTGATTGATTGACAGATAGGTTGCTTGCTTGCTTGCTTGCTTGCCTGACTGACTGACTGACTGACTGATTGACAGATTAATTGATTGATTGACAGATAGGTTGCTTGCTTGCTTGCTTGCCTGACTGACTGACTGATTGACAGATTAATTGATTGATTGACAGATAGGTTGCTTGCTTGCGTGACTGACTGACTGACTGACAGACAGACTGACTGAATCGATCTATCTATCTTTTCCCGTGCCGAACCAATCGAGAGAGCTATGAAGCACGCTGTGGATCAATCATTTTGGTTTCTTTGAAGACTACCGATATTTCAATAAACCGGCGTTTCTCCATTCACCTCCATCAAAATGCGGCCTCAGCAGCCACAGTAAGATCGAACGGCTGCATTACCTTCTGTTCTCAGCTACACAGTTTCCTTTTGTATAACGCAGGAAATGTATTTCAATACCTCTTTTCCGGCAACCTGCGCCCAATGACCGCATGTTTTTTTGTTTACATCTCAACTCGCATTCTGTACGATTGCTTCGCCTGCTCGCTTAACGGGCCTTCAGGCAGTTAGATAAATGTCCGCCCTTGACTTCGTCCCCGAAATTTATAGCCTAGCCTCGGTCTCTTTCGGGGACAATCTGCCGCCGGGATGAATCAGTCGTTTCATTTACGACCTGTTGGGAGAACGAACACTTATCGAAATAGCGCCACTCTCCGCTTCTCTCACTGCCTCAAGTCTGCGCGCCTTTATTGCGGGGTACGTCCTGCCGAGAAAAGCTGCATCCGCCACCTAATCAATCAGATGGCTTCCTACAGATACTTCTCGAGAGGCGCTCAAGTTTTTTTGTTTCTGTTTCTGTCTAAGTGAAAGTCTGAGTGCGTGATAAAGCTTCAGAGGCATTGCTCCAAGCAGGCGGTGATTAATGAAACCACCGTGAACTGGTTGCTTCATAGCAGTCAGATTGGGTTGCTGCAGACGCCTTTGCGCCTAGGCTTAGAGTTTCATTATCTCTAGGAGCGTCGGCTTCTGGCTGAACAAGAGTAAACAGGCTGCCCTTACCGCTTCACGAGTATCATGAGACTGATTAACATCCAGATTAGGAGAGCTATTGCGCAAGTTCATTTCATGCAGGTTTTGCCCGCAGCTGACGAGATCTGGTGACCGCAGCGCCGCCTCACCATCTCTAAATCGCATTTTCCGTAGTCACGGCAGCATGGTTACTGTTGTCGAAGACGCTACACGAGATCCATCCCCACGTTCGTGACGAGACAACCGACAAACTCTATGAAGAGACCAAACTGGGGGCTTGGCGAGATTTCTTGCTGCCGCTTCTCCTGAACAAACGAAATATTGATGCTCTGTGAATGTCAGAAAATATTTGTTCTTGTGAAATAACCAGGCTACCTCGAGCCGACAGGCCTTAACTGTGGCGGGAAGTAAAACAGAGTTTAAACTTCTTCAGTCTTCCTTGTTTGGGGATTATTTGCTTCAAGGAAACATACCTCTCCAAACAGTAGTGCTGACCTTGCGTAGCATTCGTTGGGGAACATTTGTAATGATAATTTTTGCTATTCCTGGTTTCCTTCTTTCAGAATTTCTCACTGCAGCCCGTAACATTACATTTCATAGCAATACGATGATGTCCCGACTTCGCTAAAAATTAACCAAGTAGCGGAGGTTGTCTCTTAGCCTTGTGGTGAAGCATTCATGGCACACCTTAAACTTTATATCAGTGTAATTTAAGATAACCATAGTCCTCAGCTCTTGAGACTCTTTGCCCTTAAGGGTGCCGTAAGGGCTACACTATACAGCTCAGAAGGTAATCTCATTGCCTGATTACTTTTGACAAAGACGGTACGTCGTTGACTCCGGTATAATATGGTTTACACTAGACGCCTACCTTTTAAGTGATGCCAGTTATAAAAACTTTTGCGAGACAAAGGAAACAGAAACGTGTTTCAACCTCTCATTTTCTGAAAGCTTGATCTCGGTTGCAGACATAAAACATTCAAAAACTAAGCTATTCTGTGGCCAAGCCCTGTGTAGCGGAAGAATTAGTCGCTTCAGTCACGGCAGAACGTTTGGGAGTGTGCGTGCACCATTCTGTTCTTCGCTTACGTGCTAGCTTCGTGAGTATACTGTGGCGTGTCACGAAAAGCTCAAGGCATTATATGCGACCGGGTCGTGCTGCGTGAGCTACGCTCTGTACATCCTTCCGAAAAGCGTTACGATGTTACGAAGACCTCTTGAAAGAAACACCCTGTCGGCGGGACGGCGAGGCACCGGATTTGATGGCCGACCTCGGGTTGCGCACCTAGCAAGCGGCGTCCTGAATGGGTCATCATCGCTGCAGGCCTTTTATGGAGGTCGCACGTGGCCAGTTGCCTTTACTTTGTTTTTATCGTACGTCTCTCGTGTGTTACATAAAGCCGTTCTTGGTGACCCGAACGAGCCTATATTCGCAAACACATAGAGCGCCTGTGTGTCGCACTCAAGGGAATGCGCGTACAACACTCGGTCTCACAAGATTCGTTCAGCTTTGTTAAGGCTGGAACTAGAATCAGGCAGTCAGAAAGCGAAATTACAAAGCTTCTGGACTCTGCACGAGTGGTTCGTCACTTGTAGGCATAAATGCTACGACCACGTCATGGTAGCCAATAATACGGCAGTCAAGCATCGGCCAAACACAAATTGTTTTCCAGTTGGAAAAGACTGGCTAATTTTGCTCTTAATCAATATGAGCTAGTTTTAGCTTGAAGGAAGCGCATAATACAATAATGCGGTCACAACACTTTACGAAAGGAGGTCAAATTTAGATTGAGGCGAAATTCTAGAGGCCCATGTACCATGCGATGTCAGTGCACGTTAAAGAACTCCAGGTGGTCGAAATTTCCGAAACCCTTCACTATGGAGTCCCTCATAGCCTGACTCGATTTGGGAAGTTAAACCCAACTAAACTAAACCGAAACAAAAAATAATTCTAAGCGAAGTTTTCAACACTTCCCGGCTGTGCTGGAACGCAAGCTGTAGTCACCAAGAACTCATGTCGACTTACGTTTTGTCGGTGCCATTTATTTTTTGTCATGTCGTGATGACTGTGTTGCTACAATTAACGCGACCATAATCGCTTACTGTGTGAGTTAACATCAGTGTGGAAAACCTTTCTGGAAACCTAGCTACTTATGCGGTTGAAATGTAAAAAAAAATCACATCTGCTGGGCGAGGTTTCAAACCACTCAATATAACTTGGCCATCTATTCGATAACTGAATATCAACATATTTGGCATGCATATGAATGGTCTGCTCATGCGAAAAAGCTCGAAGGAACTGATAATAAAGCATCGTCGTAGTGTCCCTCCTCTCTGCTGTCTCCCGTAAGCGCTGCTATTCGCCTCAAGATAAAGCATCGCATACTTATGGTGCTTGACCTCCATCTGTGCCGACTGAAAAAACAGGCTGAAGACAAAAATCACCACTCACAGAAGCACAAGGTCACAAGGAGAACGTACTTGATCAGTTTGGTCTACTGCGCATTAGGATCACGCGGGCTGACTCCAGGCCTTCGCTCCATACTTAGATATTGACAAGAGTTGTGCATCTCATTTACTTCGTTTGTTCCATGATATAGAATGCCCGCCTAAGTGCTCATTGCGAAAGATCTATTGGATGTGCAGGCAGTGAATAAAATTGCGCCCAAAGCGTCAAATCGGCTCCTTCGCAAGCGCCACCGTTCCATTCGTTTACGACCGAAGGATCTAAATTGCACCAGGAAAAATAAATTTCCAGAAGCGCTGTTTGCGGAGCAAATTTCTTTAATGCGCAACTGCCAGTTGGAAAAGTGGAAAGCGCCAAATCGATTGTTCTGGCTCTTTTCCCATTTCCTTTAATCGTTTGTTCCTACTGGCACATTGCCGACCATCTTGACGTATTTGCCTGTGCAGATAGAAAGCACGCGATAGAGCAAAAATGCAAATTAACGGTATTTGCTACATAACTTGAAATCGCTTCCGTGCTTCGCAATAAAAAAAATTGTGCGCCTTGTGTTTTTTTTTACTGTTTCATTTCTGGTTTCATTTTTGAGACAACCAAAACAACGTTCAATTAAACGTGCTTCGTGTTCACTTTAGATAGCCGCCGCGGTGGATCACTGCTTAGGGAGCTCGGCTACCGATCCGGAGTACCCGGGTTCGAACCCGATCACGGCAGCCGCGTTTCGATTGAGGCGAAATCCAAAAGGCGCCCGTGTGGTGTCCGATTTCAGTGCACGTCAAAGATCCCAAGGTTGTCGAAATTATTCCGGAGCCCTCCACTACGGCACCTCTTTCTTCCTTTCTTCTCTCAGTCCCTCCTTTATCCCTTTCCTTACGGCGCTGTTCAGGCGTCCGCCGATATGTGAGACAGATACTGCGCCATTTCCTTTCCCCAACAGCCAATTTCCCTTTTTTTTCACTTTAAAACGCTTAGCAACGTTCTGTGACACTGATTCTACGCAGCGGTACAAAGCTGCCTGGTGTTGCATGCCATCCTTACTGGACACCGTGCTGAAAATGTTGTGTTGCAATTACCTCATGCAGGCTTCCTCATAGAAATCTGAAACTTTGTAAGATATTGTTGGACATCGGCATGACAAATGTATGATGCTGCCAAATATTTCCATTTGTATGATAACTAGTATGATTTGTGTGATAATTTTATGACATTTGTATGACACACTGTATGAGTTTATTGAATCATTCATATTCGTGTAATCACCGCTGCTGTCTGCTTCCAGGTAAAATAATGCTTGTATAAAAATTCATGTTTTCCTTTTTGCTTCGCGTCATGTGCAACGTGCGAAAAGGTCATTGGAATTTCACACCCCACTGTGTACTCCGTCTCTCAGCCGTCTGAATGGTTGCTGCGTGGGCCTCGGCTTTTTGCTTCAAACCAGGCTCTTTCTAACTGCAATGACAAGCTTTTCAGCAAGTAATGCTGCTGTTAAGAATTCAAGGAGTGAATACTCAAACCTTAATACTTAATACCTAAAACTTAATTCTTCATACTAAACACTTAATACTTAAACAGCGTGAATCGCATACGCTAGAATAACGTGACAATCAAGGTAAGCGGGAACTAGCTAGTCATGAGCCCTTCTTTCGAGCCAACGACTTTGCCAATTAAGCGCCTGAATTGCCGGTAACTGTAGCTTCTAAGACTCTTAATTTTAGTCAGAAAAACTCGAGGGCACTAACAATTATTGAGTACCTGTATCGTTTTTAGCGCAGGTCACTACTTGCCATCGGTGCTCGCATTATTGGGACATAAAGAAACAGAAACACCGCTGCGAAAAACAAAGAGGTTAGTGACACTTGCCGTAATTAAGACTTCCACCAAGCCCCGAGGAATCTCTCGAGGCAGCAAACTTACACAAGTTTGCTCTGGGCGTGACAACTTTTCCGCGCGACAGCCCTTGTCAATCCTTAGTCGGCAATGATGACAAAAAGAAACACAGACGTGCGTAAAAATTCAAAAAATCCTGTCCGGAACAAAAATGTCCTTTGTTATAAACACGTCATTGCGAACGAACGTGCTTAAGCACTGGCGGCGTTACTGCGGCTGTTTGCTTAGCAAGTCTTTCGTAAGAGGTCCTGTGGAAGCGAGAAACGAAATTCCACCAAGAGAACCGCCAGGGCTCCAAGAGACGGGGAGAAAGAACGTGCCAGGATGATAAAGAAAAACACTGAAACTCTCAGCAGTACTTGTAAGCGCGAAGGAAAAAAAAAACCCTGGAAACATACATACAAGGGAGCTTACTCAAAAGGCAGAACAGCTGCACGAGTGTGGTGCAGTCGTTGCAGAAACATTCCTGCTTTTCGTGCAGACCACTCGCGCTGTCAGAACTAATGTTTACTGTCTGTCAGGGTAGCAATCACTTCGGCAGCGGTGCTGAAGGCACGCGCTACAGAGGATATTTTCCGTCTTAGGCAGGTAGCAGGTAGTAGGGAAAGGTCAGAGTGTCTGTTCAAGCTCAGAGTAACGGGGCTCGAGGGCGCAGGCTCCTTTTTCAAGCCATCCACCCTAGAAAGACGAGCACCAGACGGGAGATAACGCTATACCCATTTGATGAAACAGGCTGATAGTCGGCCGGCAGTGGGAATCGTTTTTGCGGCATCGTTGACACATAGCCCCTTATTACCGAATGGTGCGCTCCAACCTGATTATTTTTTTAACAAGGTTTTGATATAGATTCTATCGCTTTATCTCCTTCAGTTGTCATTTATTTTTGTTTTTCATTTAGCAGCCCTTTAACGCCTTCTATCCGCCATCTCTGCTTCCTTTTTCTGAGATACTTCTCGCATACTCGCCCTTTAGAGGTACATGAGGTCTTGTCAGATTTTATGGACATTTCTATCCTCATTTCAACCCCGTGCTCAAGTTGCTTGAAATTATTTATTTTGATAATACGAAATGACCTAACTCCTTTCTCGCTTTTGTTGATATTGCTGCTTGGATCTAAATGCTCATTTTCTCTTCATAAGTAAAAAATATTGATATTTCCAGATAAAGTATGTTAGACGCGGTACACACAACTTATAGCTGCGACTTGCGAGATTGAAGCTCTCCGCCACCCAGCTATTGCGTTTTCTAGAAAAAAATTAAACTTGCTCAGGTCAAGCGTGCAATGCCAACCGTTTGAAATGCGCAAACTGTTCCGAAACAGCGTACTGGGAAGCTTTTGACCGGAATTTGTTTGAGCTCTTCGCTCCTGTGCAGAGCGTTAATACGCAAGAATCGAAAGAACACAACTGCAGAAATAACTTATTTTGGTGTTGCGCGGACCCAGTTTTAGGTGTACAGCCAGGCCGGAATGAAATCCGAAAGCGCATGCGCTGTACTCTGCTAGTTTGCAGCGAGGTAATCCTTTGAAACCAGTTTATTAATATGTACTTCGGTAGACCTTTTATCCAGGCATTTTATTCGGGCTATAGTTGCACACTGCAGCTGAAAACACGTCGGTAAGATATTTTGTTTTGTTCACGCTGCTCGCGTTTCATTCCGGCCTGACTGCATACGTGATTACCACCTTATTATTTTTTTTCAGCTGATGCTGATAAGCTGATGAAGAAATTGAAAGAAAAGCTATTTTCCGTCTAAACTTGGAAGAAGATACCTATCTTTTTCAACAATTATTTCACACAGTTTTCACTGAAGTGCGACACCATACAAGAAAAACAACCTAGAACAACCTACAGCCAACAAGAAAACAACATGCAAGAAAACGTACAAGAAAACAACCTACATACAAGAAAACAACCTAATGAAACCTTCAGAATACGGCCGCAGTACCATAAAAACGCGGTAATTTAGAATAAAACTAGGCACCGTTCCTGTCTTTTTGTCCCTTCTTTGTCGTTATGTTTTTCTCTGCTGCAGTGCTCTGATGAATGCGACTGCATATACCACCGCACTTCTGCGACCCTAGCAGCACGTTAAATAGAGAAAGTAGTTTGCTTCAGCAGCTGTACAATGATGTGTAAGGGAACACAAAAAAGCATGTTTACGACAGCTTCTGGTTCTAAATTTTACGGTTAGGATTGAAAGCGTAATCTTCGGAAGTGTCCCAGAGAAACTTTTTTTTGTCCATCCCTACCCTCGTACAAAAATTTAAGTCGCAATTTGTAAGGAGGACCTCTACCATGTACTGCGAATTTTATAGCTTTTGTTTGTTTGCCTTTTTGTTTGTTTGTTTGTTTGTTTGTTTGTTTGTTTGTTTGTTTGTTTGTTCCACGCCTGCACGCTGATATTGCATGCGCACCTCTGAGAATCACACTCAATAACATCTCACAGGCTTGTCAGGCTCCTTCTATTTCTTGCGTCGAAATTCCACTCGCATTCAATGTGTTAAGGCGGCATATAATATTAAGCCGCTCACTACAAGTGAGAACAGGAAACATCAGAAGCACGCATTTGTTTACCGAAAATAAGCCGAATTGAGGTCCATAAAAGTGATATAGAACAAAATTTTCGGAATGCATTCCCATTTCAGCGCTGAAGAGGCGTGTACATATGCGCGGACACAGCAGATGGCAGAATCATTCGTCGCCTCTCAAGAAACTGGAGGCATCCAGACAATAGGAATCAACGGAAGAATGCTTCCACAACAGCTGTCATCTCCAGTGCAATAATCTGAAATAGCGCTCTGAACTGCACAGTTTTTTTTTTTTGCATGCTTTCGGTGCCAGCGAAAAAAAACTAAATCTCCAAAGAAAAAGGAGTTGGGGAAACAAACGCTGTTTCAAAACAAACTTTCTTCCATTTGTATCGTCTTAAACACGAAACGAAAACTAACGCCCTATTGAGCGTCTACTGCATTATTACCTTCATGAATAAAACCTGCTTAAAGAAGCGTTTCTTCACGCAGACGCATTGTTCCCGAATGAAGGCCTGTTTCTGTCAGCTTGATTGTAAACACAGGCTCACTGCGAATTCGTTTTATTCAATCAGATGCATTCTTGCACTGAGACGCTTATTTGCCGATTCTGTTCCTCAGTTTATTCATGCTTCGTTTCTAAATTTTGTCAAGAAACGAATTTTATTCGTTCCGTGGATTTTGTAATTTCAAGTTGCAATCACGAAGCGAAACATAAATATCAGCTTGTCCAGTCTGTATTTATGGGATGTGTGCTTTATGTTGCGCAATGTAGTAGTCCATCTTATCAAATGAGCCACCTAGCTCCTATACAAACGCTACTACAATTCTAAGCTGGGTGTTTTCTTAAAAAGGATTTTCTTTTTCAGCACGAAGGGTAATAAGTAGCAACATCATGCACAAAACAAAACTCACCTGCCAAGATGTTGCTAAATGTCCAGAGAGAAACTTAGGCCACGATACGGTTGAAAGAGAGGAAAAAAGATACGGTGCGTTAGATTTTACACCGTACAGTTTATAAATCTCGAAAGTAATAAAAACGAAAAAAAATTAACTCTATCCCGTCCAAAAATAAGTTGTTCTGCTGCACGATTATCAACTAGAGACTTTGCAGCAAATAATAATAAATTAATTTAAGAACTCAATCAAACATTTTGGTTGAATGGGCTTACCACTGCCGTCTGGTGCTCTGAGCATATCCTTCTGCACCAGGAAGCTTGAAGCACTGAAAAATGCACCGCACGGTACCAGAGCTGGTGCCTTTCGAGGCAGCGCTTGCTTCTTAACAGGGTGCAGCCAACTGAATACGAACCTCGTTGTCCCTACACCCCTTGCAATAGGCAGACTGCATATTGAAGTCCCGACAATGAATGCTGCGACAATGGTTTCATCGACTTTATAGAAACGTCAAGTATAAGCCTGGACATGTTTGAGTTGCATTAAAACGCCGTTTGATTCTTTGTCTTAATGAACGGTTCGCCGACAGACCTGTGTAGAGCAGCGCTTTGAAATACTTAAAAACGTTGGTCTGGAAAGTATTCAGGGCGCAGCTTTAATCTCCAAATATAACTCACAATTGCACCTTCTGGATGAGTTTTAGGCGCGAAACTGAATCTTGGAGTTTGCTGAGCAAGCGAAGAAACCGAAAAACGCACGTTAGCCCTTGACACAGCTTCAGATACAAAGGTGAAACAAAATGAAGGTCGCCAAATTCGCGAACCATGAAGAATATCCTGACTCACACTTCTAAGACGACCACTCTCAATTAGACTTGGAACATAGGCTAATAATAATTGGTTTCGGGGGGAAAGAAAATGGCACAGTATCTGTCTCATATCTCGTTGGGCACCCGAACCGTGCCGTAAGGGAAGGGATAAAGGAGGGAGTGAAAGAAGAAAGGAACAAAGAGGTGCCGAAGTGGAGGGCTCCGGAATAATTTCGACCACCTGGGGATCTTTAACGTGCACTGACATCGCACAGCACACGGGCGCCTTAGCGTTTTTCCTCCATAAAAACGCAGGCGCCGCGGTCGGGTTCGAACCCGGGAACTCCGGATTAGTAGCCGAGCGCCTAACCACTGAGCCACCGTGGCGGGTAATATAGGCTGCCATTCCAGGTCTTAGTACAGCATTCCTGTTCTCGAAGCATCTTGCTGGGCATTTTCCTCTTTCGTGTTCAACAAAAGCGCTATGAACTGAATTCAGTCCTACCTGTTTTTTTTATTGAATTGAGTTCTCAGCGGGCATCTTAGTAAAAATTGACGGGTTCTGTGTGACAGGTTCTGTCTGTGTAAAAGCGCCCAATATATCGAGTTTCCTAAAAAGTGGTTGGCCTGTAACTGCATTTTTCATTTGCGAACTTGTTGAGAATCTGAATAAATAGACTTCTTTGCGCGCACGTTCCTATAAAATAATCCACCAAATTCACAGAAGGCCGCTTCTTTAAAGGGAACCAGTTGGTAACGTACACAATGAAAGAAATCTTTAAACTGTCGAAAAATGGCTCCCCGTTTTAGAAGAAATAGAGCCATTGCCTTCAAAAAATGAACTGGTGCACGGTAGCACTCGCGTAAACCTGACAAAGGCGCCTGTCCCTTCACCTTGTTTTTGTATTTGTAGAAATTAGAGACCACGTTGAAAATCGTGTACAACAAGAAGTAGGTCAAGGCAACGAAAACGCATCTGTAACAGTTTAATATTTTTAATTTCATCATGTCGAGCCGTGTGACCTTTCCTTTCTCGGGGACTCCTAATGCTTATGATTTTGAAAGGAGGCTTATTGCGACATAAAGAGGACAAGAGAGGGACACGGGACAAGCGCTTACGAATTCGTCCATGATCAAAATGCAGGATTAAATGGAGGACCACTAAAATGAGTGTCATCGGCAACGCGATATTGCTTCTACGCCCAGAGTTGTAGTAGGGAAGTACGCTAGTCTGGCGTTACGGCGCATTATTTCCTTCTTATTTTGCACTTCAAGTCACCCGATTACTCCTTCATAACTGAGATTAACAAGCTTAGTCTGCTTTGCCGTGTGAGGGATTTTCAGCTCACCAGAAGCCGACTACAAAAGAAGCTGTCTACGAGAGAACTACCTTTTTAACAGCATGCATTGAACGAACTCCGGCTCCCGAGAGCCTTTTCTCCTGTTGCGCGTACTAGCATCATTTGGTAACATGCCAGCATTTACCCCCATAGTTTGCACCTAATCTTAAGTACGTACTAGGCACAGCTGATGCCCTTAAGCTAAATAAGCACAATGTCTTCCTCTAAGGGTAATATGAACCTTAGCCTGGATGACATAAGGCACGAAAAATATGATTGGTTTCCCCACGTGAAGTTTCAAGTTTCAGCAGCCGTTCGTAGACTTTGTGTGCATCCACGCTCATGGATTTTTTACGTATACTCTTCAAGTGTCTCTCTTCCCGTCACCCTATCTCTCTTATTCCTATTTCAATTTCTTCCTATTCTTTCTGTTTCTTAATGCAATGTTGGCAAGAAGACAAAAAATTGGGTTAAGATTATTTTGCCCCCTGTCTTATGTCATGTCCCTCACGTGTCTGTGAACATCGGCAGGCACGCTCTTCAAATAGACTGAACATACAGTTTCCTTACTCTGTTCATTATATTAAAAAACAAAAAAGCCCCCCCCCCCTCCCCCCCGAAACGTACTCCAACATCTCTAATCATACCGAAAAAACATGACAAGACATGTGTGTAAATTTGTTTTCGAGCTAGGCGGGAAATGAACAAAAAAGTTGATCTAAATTGTACGCATTAACAATACCACATTTTCCTCAAAAGGAGACGCAAATTTTCTTGGATACAGTCTCGAGTTGTTGCCAGCACACGCTGCTTCCCATTTTTATTTCCTGAGGTATGACCGACTTTACAGTAAAGCCTAAAAACCCTCTTCGCGCATTTTTAAGAAGCAGTTTCCACGTGCTTAGCAGACGCCAGTCATATAAAGAAAAAGCAAACTGCCGTGTGAAAACCCCAACGTTCCATTACTTCTACCTGAAAAATATCATAAATAAGAGGAAGTTGAAAAGAAATCAAAGGTGTGGTGACTGTCTCTCGCTATTGGTGTGGGCAGAGAACAGCCCACCCTACAAGAACATCTCACTCTAGATAGATACCCAAACACTATGGCGACGAAAGGGATGAAAGGCGTTAAACGAGGGAGAGGAGGGAGTGCAGCTGCGTAACACGCAATGTACAACGCGAGCGTGGGTGCCTCCAGCTTACTGGTGTTCAGAAACATGCCGTCCGAACTCACTCGGATCTTCCTACTGCAAACTGTAAGGTGCCCCGTTATACAGTGAAGCCCGCAGTACACTATATATGAAAAAAAAAGGCCACCTCATTATATCCGTGTTTGGCAGGAAACCGTATTAGGAAGTTACCCATCGAGGCGTGCCGTGAAGTTCACTATGTTCATGTTACGATATAACAAGGTGCACCAGACGCAATCTGGAAACAAAAAAAAAATTAACGTGGGCGTAGGCGTTGTACACTCATTTGCGTTGATTGGGAATAAAAAGAAGGAGCGTGGGCAGGTATATTTAAAGACATGTAGCTTAATAAAGCGAACAGCACAATAAAAAAGGGCATCGCAAAGGTCATACAGGAGACAGCGATTCTTCAACCGTAGTTAAAGGAGGAGATTTAGAAACCATTGCGATTGATTGAAAATGAAAGTGTCGCGCTCTTTGTTCCCAAAAGATACCTGTATAGAGCAAAGTGGTATGCACAAAATAATGCAAATCGAAATTATCCGCGCATCTTTTCCTGATAGTGGGGCTTTATCCACTGAAGAAACATAGGCCGATAAGATTCAAGTACTGCTGAGCTCGTTCAAGAATTTGACGTTCAAATGGTAGGAGAGCTTTGAGATCTTTTCGAATGAAACTAAGGCCTTGCCCACGTCGAAAGGTGCGTTGTCTATGGCTCACGACGGCCGAGCGACTTCCACATTCCTCTCAAAACTTCTGCTAGACACACGAAAATAGCCGAACTTTTTTCCAATAAAGAAAGTTATTAAGACACTTAACTTCCTTTGATACTCTCGGAGAAAATCAAAACTTTTGCTATCCTAAAACAGTACCCTCAAATGGTGGCATCACGAAGGATCATTTGCGTTTTGCTTCTGTAAAACAGGCTATATGTGGTAGAAAGCCCTATTAAACGACAGAGAAGCGAACCCTTTGGGCTGCATATTTTTGACACAGACTGTACAAACAGGTTGTAAAGTATATAAAAGGTGAGAGGAAAATTTATTGTTGGTCGCAAGAAAGAACAGGTGCAGAAAAGCGGAGCAAATTTGATGAGCATACCTGATCGTACGCTAACCACTCAAAGCCACTGGGTGTGCGGGTATGAGTACTAGGCAGTATAGGGACTGCTGCGTGCGCTCTTTTAAAGGGGCCGCTCGAGGGGACGCTGCTGCGCTATATGAGCACGACATACCGGTGATAACGGACGACCATACCTGAGGCTACAAGAGTGGGGCTGGAGGTAAACAGTGCGTTCATATGGCTCAAATAGGCGATCTGAAGCGGTTTCGCTAGAGATCGCAGGAATATCAGGCTATTATGCTGTAACGGGTCACAGTGTAGCTGGCAAGTGATCGAGGAAGAAAACTGCCGCATAATACTGCGCATCTTCTCTGGCGAGCACGGGTAGGTCGCGCTGGTGTAATGGAGCAGAGAGACATAACATCGACAGGTGACATATTCTATGCCAGTTCTGCCACCTAAAAATTCAAAGATGGGATAGAAAACTTCGACGTAAGTGATCCCGAACAGCTGACATGCGGAGAACATGAAGAGTGGTCGAATGCCTACGACATCTCCACTAGAAAAATCTTGTACGAAACGAAGACAAAAAGGAGCTCTTGGCCAGCGAGCTCTTATTGGGATGCGTAAAGAGAGGATGAGAAGCTTCGCAACGACAAAGGTAAACTCAGAGATAATGGTGAAGCTTGCGGGCCAAACGACAGTGCGTGAACTCATTCACAGGGGTCCCGTTCAGCGAGCCGATATCGAATTTTTGCTGTGCGGTATACGTGACGCGTGCGACAGCTTTTAGGAGCCGCGGCAACAACACCAGCCTAGCCAAGGGTCCACGATCGTAAAAGCTATTGAAAATCGAAAACAGAGCATGTTTCATTTTATTTAAAAAAAAAGAAAATGTTTGTAATGCTCACATTTTTTATCCTGCAGCAGTGACTGCAGTCAGGCAAACATGGCTACAAAAAAATGCAAAATTGAGCTAGTCATTGGGCCAATTAACGTACAAAAAAGAACAAAAAACGACTCTGTTGCGGCGATACGGGCCACACCGTGATCGGAATGACCGATTATGTGGGCCGTGCTCTATTTAACCCTTCCAGCAAATTGTGCATGTCAGGCCTTCGTGAAAAGCCTCGAACGGCGCAGAACATCCCGCTCTTTATCGTAAACCTTCGCGAACAGTGTGGCATTCTTTGTCATATGCCGGGTAACTCGCGCAGCGTAGCGAAAGTAATAATTACTTGGCCGATTGCTGACGTGTAGAAACTAAGGCGCCCCGTTTAACAGCAGCCTTAACAGAGCTTGTGGAAATTATCGAACTGTATAGCGACGACCAAAGTACTCGGTAATACGTACTACTAATGTTCTCTTGAGCAGTTTCAAACCTGACAAGGGCACCGAACTTAACGGTAGAAGAAACTATAAAAATGACGCTCGCTTTTGTTGTAAGTGCAAAGAAAATTACGTTGACTTTAACTAGATTGGGTGCCAAGAGACAAACACTGACATCTCCATGTGGACGAACATCAAAGTTTCTGAGAAGAAGTTCTGTACTTTATTTCTGTGCCCCAGTACAACGCAAGAGTTAATCCCAGCAACCGCTTTCACTCACTTTTTCCCCAAGCAAACGGAAACCGGCACGGCTCATCGACCGAACCATTCAAACTAAAGATCCTCTCGCAGTGAACTGGAAGCACAAGCACATCGCAACCTGCCCGTGCTGTTCCACGAAACATTTGCATTGCTACCCTGAATGGTCGTGTTTGCTCCGTAAACATTTGTCATTGGTTCCCGAACAAACCCGTTTTGGTAGCAAAGTTTGCAGGACCTACACAGTGAAGTCCCCAGTGGTTATTTTGTCCAGAGCGAACTTCAGCGGAAATTTGACTCAAGAGCTACAACCTTTAACTCAAAAATTATTTCTTTTTTGGGTTGGGTTCTTTTTACTGAAGCGCCTTCTTTCATTTTTTTTTACCGCAAGAACAGCTCAACACAAAAATATAGTTGGGAGAATAAAAGAACTTTGTGAAGGAAGGAAAGCGATTGAGCGTTAACCGGAAAGATCAAGAAGGCATCCCCGGCCGCTTCTGCTTTCGGACGCTATTTTGGAGGTGAATAAGAGCAACGCAGAGAGAATGGGACATTACTTGCAAAAGAGAAGGAAGGCGCCTTGCATCTGCACTCTCTCAAAAACATTTCCCCATCGCGGAAGGCTTAGATGGCGTAACAAAGGAGATTTTCTGCATTTACGTAACAGTAATGAAGTGCATTTTTGTACCAAAGATAGATAGTATGTAACTACAAATAAACAAAATGTAACAAAACTTATTAAGACTCCATTCATTACTCTTTTCCTACAATCCTGACAACTGGTTCGACAGAGGTAACTGTCGCCCACAAGACAAACTTGTTTCATTGAGAACACGATATTCTCCGAAAAGTGTAAGGCAAAAATTTGAAATTAACGATTAAGGAGACGCCTCATGATCTAGAAGATTATTAGGCACCCTGTGTTGCGGTAAAGCCCCCGACTGAGGCTTTAACACCTTACCTCGAAGTCTGAGCCCAGACAACAGGTTAATAAAGTCCTCCTTGTCAGGATTGAAGTGGTAGAATACTGGCAGATCTCCTTACTAGAAGCTCACGCAAAACAAACCAAAAAAAACCTCTCATGAAAGAACAGCAAAGATTGTGAAGCGTAGCAAGATAGTATTAGTTACTGTTTGAATGTTTCGAAAACGCGACAGACAGATCGTATAGCAAAAAAAAAAACAAATTAACGCAGCATTGATGTCTTCACAAGCTACTTTATTCGTCCGAGGTCGCGACTGACATCCTTCTGACCCAAAAATAACAGTAGGCACGCCTAATATATCAGCCTTACCAAACTACCGATGCAGTCGCCCAGCCGATTAGTATTTTGCACTGACGACTGTAGCCCTCTCAGGAGCTTACCCTCCAACCCTTTTCTCTCTCTCTCCGCTCCCAGAAAAGCCGAGTTTTCGGAGCCGGTTCGGCTGCCAGCTGCAGACGTATTGCGCATAACAGTTGCAGAGCTCGAGCGGTTGCCATGACAACCCAGACCGCAAGACCGGTGCTAGACGAAAGCGGGTGGCCATTTTGTCAGTGCTCCAGTGATGGAAGCGACATCTGTGCGGTTAGCAGCGAAAGACCGCTCCTGCCAAGCGGCGCAGACGTCGTCCAAACAAATGGTGGTCGTACGAGGCTTTATGTATGCACAGTTGTTTGGATGTTCTCCTTTTACGAGTACGTAGGCACATGTTGACGAACGAGCACGCGATAAACGAGCCCCAGTTAGTCATACATTCTCATCATGGAAGCCGCATCCAGAGCAGACGATCTGATTGCATTTTACCGAGGGAAGAAGGAGCCGAGAACCTCACCAGGGGCTGCATGTTGCCGTGGGCGTCTTGGGTATCGCTTGTCTAGCTGTACCGAAGGAGGGGCGAAATTATGGGTGCACGCTTTAAAAAACACAGCTGGCGAAGAAAAAAAACGCGAAGCACGAATTGCCTATTAATTTTTGTTGTTTCCCGATACACAATGTCTAGAGACGTGCGTTGGTGCCTGATATTATATACGCTTTATAAAAGTTTCAGATATTATGTTTTTTCTGTATCTGCTGGTTCTTCGCAAAAAAAATGTATAATGCAAATTTCTGTTATTATTTTAAAAACGATGGACGAGGGGAGGAAAAACAACAATGGTTAATTAGCTCGCATCATCTGTGAAGCAACGGCACGCGGCAAGAAAATACGCATTTGCACATTGCCTATCTACTACAGGCCATGTGACGAAAATAAGAAAAAGAAGTAGTCAAGGGATGTACAAAGCAAGAGGATAGGGCGCCATACGGACAATGCTTGCATTCAGCTATTCTCTTTAATATCATCAGGGTCATCAACCTGACGACGCCCACTGCAGGACAAAGGCCTCTCCCATATCTCTCCAATTAACCCTGTCCTTGCATGCCCAGTGTCTTTAATAACAAAGCAGTAAATAAGTATTTGCTTTAGCACTTGTTTCATATTTTCATACTTATAGGAGTGGGATCTAACGCAGCAACGATGTCACTCATGTTATAGAGTTCAGGTTAGCCAGACAAGGCTGCGATTTTTTTTTCATACCTTAGCCCACCCTCTGCATTTTTGCACTTTCCAGCAACATTCACACCATATTTTACGACGCCTTCGCATCTGCAGCTCTAGTCAGAAGATTACAAGGGCTACAGGTCTACGTCACCCTTTGGTCATGAGGAACGGTGTGACGTTAAGTTCAGGATTTATTTCAAACCACCGGAGCCTCCAAACCGACTAACAATCTTATTTTATGAGCGTTTTACTTATTCTTTTCTTCACTCCATCGAA
This sequence comes from Amblyomma americanum, assembly GCF_052857255.1. Lineage (NCBI taxonomy): Eukaryota > Metazoa > Arthropoda > Arachnida > Ixodida > Ixodidae > Amblyomma > Amblyomma americanum. The sequence continues at coordinate 195,937,333 of NC_135500.1, read as the reverse complement.
TTTTTATTGCTGTGAATAGGAATTAAGACCCCAGGCTCGGACGCAACAGTAAAATTCTTTAGCCATTACGTCCCCACAACAGAACCTTCCAAATATAAATTTGCACTTAATCATGACATAAATCTTATTTGTAGTTGAGTATTCTGACAATTTCTAATGAGTATGACATTCTAATTGCCTGGCCAGGCATAGAGCACGAGAAAAATCAGCTCACCAAGCGCCTGTGCAGTGAGTCACGTGGGTTGAGAGTAACGTAGTCATTACACCTAGTACTTCGCCCAAGAAACCTCCGCCTTTGTTGTTGGAAACTATCACTCTCTTAAATGGCTTCATTGACTCGAAAGGCCTTTAAACGAGTTTCATCAAAGAATGCCGCACCACTGTGGCCATAGCATGCTTTAATCCCAACATTCACTGTTTCCGCAATCGTCGCTTTTGCGAAGGCATTTGTCTTCATACTTCTCGCTCCTGTCAGACCCGCCAGTTTGAATAAAGCAGAAGTTAGAATTCGGCGAGGTTTAAATAAAAAGATTCAACCATATGTGCATAATTTCAGAACACCTCTTATGTTTCTCTTCCCTGTGGCGATGTTAAGATCCTATAAGGTTGCAGAGGCATGGTTGAAAGCAAGGGCTGGATTTGAGGATTTTGCAGCACTAAAACCCCTCATGGACTCATCTGAGCTCGTTCGCAGGCTTCCTGCTTTCAGTTTTTTCTTTATCACTGTGAAATGTGTTTTTATTCTTCTTTAAAATTTTTGTTTGTTGCGGCCAGCGAACACATTTGCCGTTTTATCTCCGCTTTTTCGCTTAATGACACTAACTCTTACTTATACCCTTACATGGCGCCCTCTTACATCCGCCTTGTTACGTCCCTTCTCTTTAAATTCTTTAAATGTTTTTACTGCGTGTTTACGTGCAGTTATATGTCAGCTTTCGTTTGGCAAGTAATGGCAGCAGATGACCAGAGAACACTTTATATGGGTCATCCAAAATACCCCATCAGAATCAAGATTAAGAGATCAACGTTGGATCCGGAAAGTTCCGCTTGGGATTGTGATATTCTTCGCAATTTCGTTGCATCAGAGGTAACCTGCGAGCTGCAATAAAATTATCTTTCAGCAAGTAAGACACTGACTAGAGATCTATGCAAGCCAGTGTTTATTTCGTCCCGCATGACTGCACGTGACCTCACTGTATATAACCGCGGCGAGATTCGCACGAGGCTGGAAATACGCCAGTTTGTTTTGTGCCAAAAAGAACGCGGCAAAATCTGTGTCGCGCCCAACAAAGATTTTCATGGCGTCACTTCGTCTGTCCTATTCAACCGCAGTAGAGTGTTGTTGTTTTTTTATTTAGTAATGATGCCCTGCCCTGTAGACGCACGACGTGAAGCAAAGCTAACTATTCTGTACGTTAGAATTGTGTTCGCCTACAATGGACTAGCATTTGTCGGTCGCGAATCGTTTCTGTAAGCAGCCGCTGCAGCTTTAGCAACAGTACAGAGTAATGACTCTGCACGAAGCCCGCTGTGCTTTCGCGAAAACTTATTCAGGACCACGCACTGCAACTCTCTCAGTTTATATGCTCTATAGTACGCGTCCGCAACTGTTCCCAGTGGCTGTAACCTCATCCGCATGCCTTTTTTCCCAAGTGTTCGGGAACAAAGGCACACACTGCGCTGAATAATGGATGAGGTAGTTAGCCTAGTTAACACGCATTCTGAAGAAAAGCGCGCCTTTAACCGGAAACTTCGTTTTTATCAAGGGCAACCCGCTTCTGCAATGCCTACAGAACAAGCAAGCCACTGAGAACGAATGTTTCACGAACGAGGAGAGTTGGTTTGTATTCAGCGCGAAGCATTATCTCGCGGAAGAATCGTTGTTAGATCAAAGAAGAAAACCATTATTTGCTTCCTTCTATCGTCTGGCCGTGCCGCCTACAACAACGAGAAGAACTTTAGTTAATCGCTGTCGAAGGACCTGGAAAATCTGGGAAAACGTGTCTTCATTTGGGAACACGTTCTTTTAAACTACATGAGGAGAGCTAACAAATAAACGAGCCATTACCGGTTCCGCTTGCTGAAATGCGAAAATTTCAGCGTGGAAGCGTAAAACGCCAGCTTGCTGATTCTTCGGTAGAGAAAGGGAGCTTGAACCTTGCGCTCGACAGAACGCATAATAAAGATCCGTGCATTTTGTTTCGTAACCTCTTCAGCAAAATAAGGAATCATCCGTCTAGGTTCCGAGATGTTCAATTGTGTCAGGAGTGAATGCAGAGTAGAGAAAGCACAAAGCAAAATACAACACAATAGGAACTCTAAAGACGCTCTAGCCCTGACTGTAAACTTGTGTGAAATGAATTCGAAGCGCGCATTTGTATCCAGCAGACACATGAACAAATAACAATCATGTTTCTTCAGATCAACAGAACCAAATTTGCATCTTTCTTTTTTTGCAGGATAAACAAGCTCGACGTCATCTTAGGAAGAAGGCAGCCTATCAAGCACCAAACGTAGCATACGTGTATCTGCAAAGGCACCAACGACAACGTCAGAAACATGCTGAACTTGCACTTAGAGAACCTAAACTTGGTTGAACAGTGCTGTTGAATACAATAAAAAGCAAAAGGTGACATATAATAAAATTCATCAAAACAAAAACATGGAAAGAACCACATTAAATTCGATAAAGGAGTCAATTGGGCCAGTATATTTAGAAAGATAAGAAGCTTAGCAAAGGCAGTGCCAACAACAAGCTAAAGGCAGGTGTTGCGGGGATATCCACCAAAACGTAGCAGCAGAATAGTCACACTACTTAGAAAAGGCAGCGTCTTGTGGCTAAATGAACAAGAAAAGAATCGAAAACCCTAGATCGCTGCAACGGCAGTGTCTTATAAGCTGTCATGACCATATCCCATTTGCAGTTGCGGTGTTTACAGCGCTTACAATGTTCGTCCGGGTTGCTGCCTGGATTATTTTGAACTGGGAGCTCGCACTCTCTTGCTCGTTCATTCAAACATCATCTAGTTTGTCCTATATGTACGTAACTACATTACAAAGGTACTTCAAAAATAATTTCAACATCAAAGATTGTGTGCTGCAGTGATGGCTATTTTCTGCCCATCGGCAGTTTTTCTTTACTTACGAGGCCATAAATCGGCGATAACTGCAGGACGCTGAGAACCGAACGTTTACGTTGTTTCGGTTCGCTACCTGCTTCGCATTAAGCGAAAGCTTGTGACGATATGCTATTAAATGAACAGGGTTCTTATCAGGTGGCATGTTTTTTGTTCTTTTCTCTACCTTAGATATTTTGTAATAGTCTTTCGAAGACACTAGAAAGCACAGTGCAAAAGTAAGCCGTGTTTTTGCGCCGTTGGGTTCTCAAGGAAATGCTATCACGAATGCAGAGCTTACATCTTTTGGTTAGCGCTGCCTGAAGTGTGTTGCACTTAGTTCACTTTTATGGCCGAGCTGGCATTCTGCATCTATAACCCGAGTAGCAAGGAAGGCCTTTTACAATATACTGTATTTATTCACATGCCTACATGATATAAAAGCGTGCTTGGTATTCTGGTTAAATTATTGGGTATAGTACGCGCTAGTCTGTCTTTAGTGCTTCTTTCGCGTCCCATCTTTCCAGCTGTATATTCCTGTCTCTAAAAATGAGCAACCAACTATTCCAAACACAGGTCTGCTAGAAGCATGGATTTTCTTGACGGGGAACGAAACAATCACAGGACTCCTAGCTCTTTCAACGTTCGGATGTGTAGGCAGTATGCGCGTCAATCGCGCGTGTGTTGTCGCTTACGTAATTTTCCAGAAAAATTTACGTACGTGCCAGCACGTGTCCTAGGACGCTAAAACATATGGAAACAGCAAAGACAGCGCCCCACGCTTATTTTAGTGCGGTAGCGCTATTAAGCGCATTTTCCTGTTTCGTACATACGTACGTATGCATGTGTCTGAAGCCTGCTTCGTACCAGGTGGCCCAACTGCAAGTCGGGTTGTGGGGAAATTGCCTGGTGTACACACCTGGCAGGCCTTCACGTGTACACCTGGCAGGCCTTCACCTAGTTGAAGGCGCGGGTGAAAGGTAAACCCAGGCGAAAACCTCAACGTAAATGTCTTCACGGTAAAGGCCTTTAAGTCAAATTTCTTTGCTGTAAAGGCCTTTATGGTGAAGACCTTTAGGTAAAATGTCTTTGGCAGGTAATGTTCTTGGCGCATGATGGCCTCAGTTGCCTATGTGCCATAAAACACAACACAACACTCTTTGGCAGGTAAGGACCTTAAGTCCCCACCATATCCAGTGCTACTGCACGATATTCCGCTCTTGGCCATGCTAAACCATCTCATAATTTTTTTACTTTGATTGCATGCAAGAAAAGGCGCAGTCGCATGTGCAGACAGAACTTACGGTGGGTAGATGAGTAGGCGTGCCGACCGGCAAGGCAAAAAGCGTAGTTCCGCGCACCTCCGCCTCATGACAACAAAACTGGCGCTGCTGTTCTTCCCCCGGTGATCGTGGATGGATCACCTGATTCGCGTGGCGGTTGCCTGCGGCTTTTCGCTCACCTAAATTTTGGCTCACAACGTTACTTTTTGTGCTTACTATCACTAGACACCACGACTGAAGCAGATATTCACTATCTGACAATGAAACGCTATCAAAATCATTTTCTGCTTAGCATGCTATGTACAATGCTAGCGTTTTTGGGGGGCCGGCGCTCTCGTTCGACTTATGGGAGAACTCCCATTCCCACCTGCTGCTTTGCACAGCTACGCGATTGCTTGTACATTCGCTCGCTCAGTTAGTGTGAGAAAGCATAGGCGAGTTTGCCTGACCACTTAGCGATTTCCCGCGGACCGGGATTTCCCAAGGAATTGAAACTGGGAGTGGGGTGAATGTGGAGGTTAGGCGGTAGTAGTTTTTATTTTTATGTGTGTTGTTGTTGTGTCGCGTAGGACTAGCGACGTTTATAACTGTAACACTCATGAAAGACATAAAAAAATTCCCATCGTGTGCAAAAAAAAAAGTTCGTTACAAATTAAGGAGGCGCCTTCAAGAAGACAAGAAGGGGGTGAGGGGGGGGGGGGGGCGGTGCACCCCCTAAGCATATGTCAAGAAATCATTGTTCACGGCCTCAACGTGCCATATGAGATCGGGTGCGCGCGGAAACAAGAACAGCTCACAAAACGTGTCAGCAAGCTTCAATCTATCGCGAGCCTTCTTTTCATTCATGGTGAAGCCCCCCTCCCCCCCCCCCCGCCTTCCATGAAAAAAAAAAATACGGCGCGTCCCCTCCCCCCCCCCCCCCCCCCCCAAGAAAAAAAAATTACTGTGCGCTATTAAAGCGTGAAGAAAGAAGCGCAGCGCTGAGACACGCGCTTGAATGCACGGACATGAGCTTCGTTAGTTCACCACAAATGCTGGTAAACACTCCTATGTCCGTGATTTACTTTAATTTGTTCGTTTACTCCTTTGCTTCGCTTAGAGCATGGTATTTAAACGTAACCTCATAATGTGTCCATTATTTCCGGTTCACGATATCCCTGTTCATCATGTAAATGCACTAAGCATGCATTCCGCTAAAACACACGGAGTACAGCTACATGATGGTGAAGACATTTTCAGAAGAAAACCAGGAAAAAAATCGCCGTAACTTGGCGTTTGAACATGCGCTCAGGGCACAGTCTTATCCAACACTTTACTGAAGGAAAAATTGATACTGCACCTGTCACGGCCGACCGGATCGAACGGCTGATATTTCAAACTCTACATCCATGACACTATGATGTGCACACGCCTCTCTCCTTTTTTTCGCAGTTTACGCGCAACGAAGACATGCGCACTTAAAAATTATTGAAGTGAATCGGCTTCGTACATCCATAGCAAAGGTCGGAAGAAGCGGGCGTGAACTGGGATTTCGCTGGTGGCGCCACCGCTGCGTCATGAAAACAGGGGGCGCGCTTCCCCGCTGCTCGGCACACTTACTCATCTAGACACCATGCAAAACATATTGATTGGAACTCGGGTGCGCCTCAGCTCATCTTCGTCATCCCATTCTACAGTAAGTGGAAAAAAAAAACACTCGTTTCCTCAAAGCATTCCCTGAATTCTTCAGCGCTCAACTCTATTATACATAATATTCGCTGTACACAACCACGAAAAACTGAAAAGTAGTAGAACAAGCGCGGGCGGCCTGAACTTCTCCGGGATAGACAAGAAAATAGGCGGATTATACTTTCTACTTATTTCCAGGAAATCAGAAAGCTGTACACATGCGCCTGAGTTTGAAACTATTCTTCTAATCTGAACAAAAGCACACGTGCGCGAGAGACGGCAGCTAAAAAGAAAGGACTGACAAAATAGAAACACACAGAGTGGGGCAATTCATTTATCGACGGTAGAGACGCGAAGTAGGAATGAACGGCTCTCGTTACGTAAACAGACAAGCAACAGGATCCTGCGTGCGTAAGAGTCTCAGCGTTCCCGAAGGAACGCGGAAATAGAAGTTTCCGTGCACGTGATCGAGCATTACGGCGCATAGTGAGTGGACGGTGCGGCTAGATAGCATCCTAAAGGCTCAGTTCGATGCTCGCCTGAAGTCTACTGGAAGATTTTTTTTTTTGTGGAAAATTTTATATTTCTCACAACTCGCTACGCATTCTCTATCGGATTATTTTCTTTCGTTTCTTCACTAGTCCAAAGAGATGGTCGGACTAGTTGACGTTCATGAAGCGAACACCACAGAGACGAAGGAGGAAGGGAACAGTCCTGACAAGCGATTGTTTTACTTGTTGGCATGCCTTGCCGAAGCACTGATATGTTGCTTGGTGCAACCCGGATAGTATTGAATCCAGGCTATGCACCACGGTGTATTACAACCGCACATCACTGCAGCAGACAAGGCTGGCGTCTACATATAATAGGCTGTTCTCGGCTATCAGTGATTAAGGGGATGAGAAAAGCACGAAAGGCAGCCAATCGCCAGCGCGTTCCTAAATTCTCACAGTTTGGTGAATGCGTAAAGGACTAGTTAAAATAAGAGATTTAAAGGATTGCTGTTTTACCACTCTAGCCGGCTATCCTCAGGTTGAACCTAAAATACCTTGTTGAAGAGGACTGCAGTCCTGTATCTTCGGGATGTGCGATCGGCTTCTTTGTCGTAAATATTGGCAGTGATGCTGCGCATCTTATGAATGCACGCCCTTCAGTATGCTACTGCATTAAATTTTCAACAAATATTATTATCAGTGGAGCCTTCGTAATATAAATGTTGAATAATTTCTTTCTGTCCAGGAGTACAAGAAAATCATGTCTCCCCTGTGCCTTTCCATTCTTTGTTTAACAACAAGACTAAATGACTCTGAGAAGCCTGTAGCCCGCTGACTTTCGCACTGCATAACAATGAAGCCGCAGGTAACCTGTAAGAACACAAAGGCTAGAAACGGGTGATTTTAAAAGGCTACGCAAACACTGGAAGGAGTTTGCCCTCTGTGAAGACTGCCCAAAAGTTCTCCCATAATACCTGAATCTGTTTTTGTTCATCCCCCGCTTATTTTCCCCCTTTAGGCGTATTTCTTCTTCCCTGCATGACGATTAAGCTCAAATCTTCGTTTCACTGATTCCCAGTACTGAAGAGGGCAGCGGCCTAGCTAAACAAGAAACCTCATGAATTGTTGCGCAGTGCTTTACACTGTTGCCTTCCCCTGTATGCTCATCAAGGTGCCTTAAATAACTGATAAAAAGAAACTGGTGCGAAAAGGACCATGAAAGACGTGCTGCTTCACAACAGCTCACGTGAAACAAAAATAAGAAAATAAAAATAAACACGAGTTTTGACTTCAAACTAATTTTTTGCGCATGCTCGTTAATGCTAAAGGATGCTACAAATTTCGATTTCATTCAGTTGCCGGTTCAGCGCCCGTCCTGTGATCGCCCCGTCTTCCTGTCGTTTTTAGCACCATTTTCGTTATTCAAGCACATTTCACCAGGTGGCACCGCAAACTACCTCGGTAAAGTTTTATTATAACAAATTGTTTATTACTACAGCCGCGCTCCAACGAGACGTATTCACGTTTATGTTCCTTGCGTAAAGTAGCACTGAACAAAACAAAAACGCTTATGTACTCTGACTAGACCAGACACATCCGCTGGCCAAGACATGCCGCCCGATGCTAAAAAGCACTGACCTCTTCTTTGCGTTGAATACAGAGCAGTGCGAGATCCCTTCTCTTAGTCGCATGAAAAAAATATCAAGACCGTAAACTCCAACCTGTTGCATAGGTGTCTTATACGTTAGCACCCTTCTCTCTTTGTTTTTAATTTTCTCTTTGAAACCAGAATAATTCCCTTGTTTTGCCCACACCATTCTGCAGGCTGCGCCGGCTGAATTCGCAGCTCGGCGCATCCATGAGTATTAAATATTGACTGCGCTGACTCCATTGAACTCGCGCATAAATTCTGAAGATGCTTTCATCCAGAAGGTTTTTACTTCGTGTAAAGGCGAAAAGGCGTCACAATCGCATAAATAAGTCCGTGACCTCTTGGCGGCGTTACTTGACTCGACGTAGCCACTCCTGTTGTCCGAGGAACGCCGACAGCGTTTCCACAAGTGCACCAAACCGTTCATTTTACGAGGAAGGGGCCGTTAAGGCGTCACAAAAACGCGTCTGGGAAACAAAAACCGAGCCCTTTTACCGGCAATCACTCGCACCGTATGCAAGCGTAAACGCATGACATAAATCAGTCCCGCACCGGCGGTGCCGCTTTTTTTTCCTTGAAAATATTTACTTCTGGAACACCTTTCCTATTTTATTATTTAATATTTAAGAGCGTTGTTCTTCGAAAAACAATACGCGTGGCTTCAGCAGGAGATGAAAAAGAAACTGGGTTTTTCGCAGCACGAAAACGTGCTGCCTTTCATGGGACTGGATGATAAAATATTAACATGTTTGACGCGTACCTAGAGACAAAACAGTGCCTACTGAAGTCTGTTCAAAATGCTAATTATGAATGGTAAGAAAAAAACGCTCGGTAATGGCAAACGTTTTGTTTCGTGTGTTATGGCAATGAAAAAAATACTTGGCAGTAAATAAGATAGAATTCTACGCAAAAAAAAACGGATTGTAATTGAATAGCTATTTTTCGCAGAAACACAAATTAGGTATATTTGTGAAAAGAAAACTGCTCCAGAAAATACTTTATTTACGGAAATCGGATCTATCAGGGAGCATCAAACAAAAACGGCAGCAATATTGATGGTCAGAAAGTAATATAATATTTACTCTTATATGATGATGATGATGATGATGACGACGATGATGAGCGTCCCTCATAGTCTGAGTTACTTTGGGACGTTAAACCACTATAAACCATAAACCATGATGGTGATTATGATGATGATACAGCAAAGAAAAAAAATGGCTGAAAATCTCGCGCGTTTGCACCTCCCGCATATTGGCAGGGCTTTCTAAATGTTTTGCTTTTATAGGTTTTGTTTATGGCGGTTTAACGTCCCAAAGCGACTCAGGCAATGAGGGACGCCGTAGTGAAGGTCGCCGGAAATTTCGACCACCTGGAGTTCCTTAAGGTTCACTGACATCGCACAGTACACGGGCCTCTAGAATTTTGCCTTCATCAAAACTCGACCACTGCGGCCAGGATCGAACCCGCGTCTTTCAGGTCAGTAGCAGAGCGCCTTAACCACTGATCCACAGCGGCGGCCTGAGCTTTTATGGGGTCTCAGAGAGACAATTCTACAAGGAAACTCCTGGAGAAAAGAACGCTCGAAAGAGGCCCTCGCTGTCTGAGCTGCATGACAAAAAGTGCGCCGGAAAGTCACGTGGTTTCGCAAGGACTGCTGGGAGTGTTTGGCCGATGGTGCAGCCAATAGCAATTCTGGGAACAGTGGCGTCGTCCGTTTCAGTGTCTACATGGCATGCGCAAGCCTGCCGAAACGGCGGCCAACTAGCGATGGGTAGCCCTCAGAGAAGAGAAGAGAAGAGAAGAGAACAGAAGATGGGAGAGAAAATGGAGGGACGTCCTTGAGGAGAGAGAAAAAGAATGAAAGAAATGTTACTTGCTAAACAAGGGTACGGCTAGGCTCTCCAAATGTTTCCGCTAAACCGTAGCTTGGTTTACGAAGCAATTTTTTTTTTTGCCAGTTTGCCATTAGCGCCTTCCTGAGTGTAATCATTGCGTTTATCACTGTTAAGAAGGCTACGGAAGGCGGCAAACCATCTCATCGTATGTGCTGGCCTTCATTGTTGGTTGCAGCAGCTTAGCTCTGGTACAGCTCCAGTACAGCAGCGTAAAGAAAATGAGCTAAAGCGAGTCTTAGAGCGTTTAGGCATCCTGCTCCAGCTGCACTCACGCGCTCAGGGTGCACCTTGTCGAGCCCACTGACACTACAAAACCATTGCCATTGAGCAACGAAAAGTTTATCGCGGCTTATAAGCCCCTGAGCCCACATCGCACAGTTTTCCGAGCACATGACTTATTCCTCCGCTCAACTGTCTATTGCCCCACGTGCTTTCATGAAAGGTGTCTTCGTACTTTCTCTCGCTGCTTCAAATATCGACGGTTGAGCTCATTTTAGTCTTTTTTCATCTTAATTTCTTTTCTTATTTCTCACCTTGCCAGATCAAGCTGGCTCTTCATCAGCAAAGGGTCAGTACTCCTGGCTTACATGAGAATAGTTTAGCCACGCACCTTTCCATCTTCTTCTTCTTCTCACTGCCAGCGGAACGAACTCATCAGTGACCTCGGGTGTTCTTAATTTGCCTCCCCTGCCTGCGCAAGGGACGCGCTGGGGTTTGCTCAGCCGGGCGAAGTCTTAACAAGAACAATAGAACCTAAGCTCCAAACGTAAAAAGGCAACGCCTTCCAACGTGTTCCCAGTTACGCCGCATTGTTGCGCACCGTCTTCTTTCGAAGGCAAGAATGGGCAGCGGGGAATTCTGCTGCCTGCAGAGCTCATTAGGCCCTCCTTCTATGACGGCGCTGTGGGGCTGTGAAAGACCCAGGTTTCTTCCTTTACTTATGCCTTTCTTTGTTCATTCCTTTTCCTTTCTTTCCTTCTTTCATTCATTTTTCTTTCCTTCTTCCTTACTTCCTTCCTTCCTTTTCTTCTTCCTTTTTCTTTCGTCCTCCCTTTGGGCCTTTGTCCCTGTTGCCCTTCCTTTAGCTTTTATCTTCGCACTATCCTTTCAAGATTTCTTTTCCTGTTATTCTTTTCTTTCTTTCTTTCTTTCTTTCTTTCTTTCTTTCTTTCTCTCTTTCTTTCTTTCTTTCTATCAGTTACCCGTTAATTCGCCCGCCTTTTTTCTTGCGGTCCCACCGGGCCGTCTTGCCCTTCTGTTCAGCAATGATCTCATGTACACTTTGGTGCGGTGTGCTCGAGAGACGATTGAGAAAAAAAAATCTGCAGACAGGAAAAAAGGGCCGAGCTGGCTTACCCGCAAGCTTCAGGTGGCAGCCTTTCTTGGGGTTCCTTAGCGCGACCAACGGAGCAGATTTAATCCTTGTGCATTCACTACCTTCTGCGTGTACGCTACCAACTCGAAATTTCCTTGGATATTACAGCACTCGAACAGCCACACAGTTCTCGCACGCTCCTCTTACCCAGCGCAATTCTCGCCCTCCACCCCATGAGAAATAGAATTTTTCATTCATTCATTCCAACATTCACCGCCTGCAACCATTTTTGGGGTTACAAACATCCACACAGCTCTCTACTACGACACCCCTTTCTCTCTCCCTTTTTTGTAGCGAGAGCTACATTACGCCAGCCGCTTCGGCTCTTCAGCATGGTCCCACTTTCGCCGTGGTTGCACCTCGGTCGTGGTCCCACCGACCTTGAGCCGTTGCCTAGCAACCGCCGCAGCTGGCGGGCGTCGGCGCTCGTCGCGCCATCTGGCATGACTTCACTCCGCCGTTGCGCTCGTCGCGGAGCAGACGCCGCTCGCCTCGCCATCTGTGCGCATGCGCAGTAGAGGGAGAGGGGCTGTCGCAGTGTGTATAAACGTACGGTTCGGCGTAGCGGGAGGCGAGCCGCAGCGTTTGTTTGGCGTCGCGTCAGCGTCTCGTCCAGCGGCGTCGTCGCTCGGAGCCCGCAGGAGAGGGCGACCAAACACATGAGGGCATACGAACTGGCGTCTCCAGACGGGGATAGGAAGGCGTCGTGGGTAAAGCCCCTAAATTATCCCCTGTCCGTAGCTAATCGTCCTATTCAGCGGTGACGGGAACCTTATGCGGGGGCAAGGGGGACAATAGCAAGGGTGCAGAAGGGCCGCTACTGCCTTCCCAGACACGGGCCGCGGTTTTTGGTAGCTCTCGCTACCTACCAGGTTTAACCAGAGCTAACCCACAGCCAATTTTTTCGCTCCCTCGTTCATCCCTTACCTTAATGTGCGATTTTGGGTGTTCACCGAAAAACTAGAGAGTTACAGCGCTGTTTTCTTGCCTCAAAAGCAACTTTCTCCTTTTTTGATTCAGTTTTCTATCTCTAGTTGGTAGAAATTAATCCTCAGCCGTGAACAACAGCGCCTATTTTTCTCTTCCATATTCAATACCAATGCATTTCTTCCCACACGACCTGGTTTAGGTGTCCATCGTGACACGATATACTTTGTCTCTTTCCTCAAAAACAAAATTTCAGTATTTGTTATCTCCCTCGCTCTCTCCTTATCCTCCCCCACCGACGTTTCTTGAGTATGAAAGCTCACCCACGGTTAAGGCGCTCGGCTATTGAGCAGAAGTACCGGGGTTCGAGCCTGGCCGCCGTGGCCGCGTTTCGATGCAGGCGATATCAATAATCCTTCAAGATCCCCAGGTGGTCGAAATTATTCCGGTCTACGGCATCTCTTTCTGTCTTTCTCCTTTTAATCCCACCTTCCACTCCTCCCTCAAGGCGCGGTTCAGTTGTCCACCGAGAAGTGACACAGCTACTGCGTGAACTCCCTTCTCCCTCTCCCATTTTGAAGCGAAAGCCTTACTGGCCATGAACTTGGGATTTCGCCGTGGCGGTGCTCCGAGGAGGCACATGACACCACAACGCGCACCTCGCCGCGGATATGTCTCTCTCTCTCTCTCGCTCCATAGTCACTACTGCGCATGCGCCACTAGTAGCACCGAGCCACAGGTGTTCCGCCGCTGCGCAGCGCCGCGCCTTTCCTCAAAATGTAATAACAATAATTGGTTTTTAGGGAAAGGAAATGGCGCAGTATCTGTCTCATATATCCGCGGACACCTGAACCACGAAAAAAATTTAAAATTCAACTTTCAATTCTCAGTTTTTCCTTTCTTCTTTCCCTCTCTCCTTCATCCCTTCCTTTACGGTGCGGTTCGGGTGTCCACCGAGATATCTGAGACGGTTACTCTGCCATTTCCTTTCCTCAAAAACCAAACAAAACAAGTGAGCCGGCGCTGTTCCTAGAGTTCATTGGCATTGACAACTTTGCCAAGGCCATTCATTTTCACGAAAGGAAAGGCGCACAACAGGTCCGTGGGTCAGTGGAGACCTCAATCTCGCTTTCATGTACGCGGCGTTGGTGTCGAACTGCAAAAGCCTGCTTTGGTTGCGTTCCGCACATTGGATAGGCAGCGCGCCCTCCCTACCACCCTGGGAGGCGGCATGCAGTTAATGGTTGATCGCGAGAGATTGATCATCAAGTGAACCCTGCTACCTAGTTATTGCTGCAGTACCGCATGTCCGCCACAACGCTGTCAGCGCTAATGCATTCAGACCACATCTTTCTCTCAGCACCGCCACATGTATCAAAGCACGAATGAGGCGTCCGCATGACCACGGAGCCAGTTATGCGCCCTTCGTTTCCTCAATTCTATCGCCGTTTACAACATTGTCAGCACCAACGCCAATGAGCACAGAGAACGCTGACATCTTTCGCTTTGTGTATCCTGGATTATCTGAGCTAATAATAATAATAATTGGTTTTTTGGGGAAAGGAAAAGTCGCATATATCGTTGGACACCTGAACCGCGCTGTAAGGGAAGGGATAAAGAAGGAAGTGAAAGAACAAAGGAATAGCTAATCCAGATAAATTTTTTCGCCGCTTCGCATTGAGAGCTAGCGCTCGAAAAAACTACTGATCCGGAGTACCCGGATTCGAACCCGACCACGGCGGCCGCGTTTTGATGGAGGCGAAAAGCTGAGGCGCCCGTGTGCTGTGCAATGTCAGTACATCGTAAAGATCCCTAGGCGGTCGAAATTATTCCGGAGCCCTCCACTACGGCACCTCTTTCTTCCTTCCTTCTCTTAGTCTATTCTTTATCTCTTCCCTTACGGCGCGGTTCAGGGTCCGCCGATATGTGACAGATACGGCGCCATTTCCTTTCCCCGCGAAAAAGCAAACCAGAAGTTAACATAAGCGATTATGACAACCATCACAGCACTGACGCAACGTAGAACACAAAATTTCCATTTATGAGGGTATCTTTCTCTAGAGCGTTCTTAAGCTGATTTCATCTCTTAGACAAAAGAGGTCGCCGATAGGAGTGGATCAGTCGCTATTGTTTGCAAGGCAGTAAGAAATATACCTTCAAGTTTCCCAAAACTGTTCATGCAGTGTCCTCGTCCATTTCTCATTCTTTCTCTCTATCTCGGTTCTGTTTTGTAATTTCTAGGAACATCGTTTTGCCTGTGTAACGAAGTGGAGCAGGCGAATACTTGTCCGCACGGAACATAAATGTTTATCCTCTTTCGACTAGATAGTATTTTCAGCTACAAACCAGTTAAGAGTCTTTTAGTGTACAGTTTTCTACTTTCTCTGTCCATTCCTCAGTCGACAATGCTTTTTCTCCAAGCACTAAGGCTGTTCGTGAAAATTCAACATGAATAGTTTATATTTTTCGTAACCTGAGCATTCATGTAGCTACTCTTGGCAGCAGCACATGCCGGGTACTGGTGATATAAGTGCGCATCTGTTCTTCTCCTTTCAACATAGGAGGAGCTTAAGTTGCGCAGCATTCAAGGAAACCTTACGCAACGTTATTTTTATTGGCAACCTTATGCGCCCTACATAACTGTCTCCGTCTCATTCGTCCGTATTCTGCATTAGGTCTTTCATAACAGTAGCATTTGCAGTACTTTTTAAGGCACCGTCTGGGATCCAAGAATATTTTGTTTCGCGTGCAATGTCTCTCCCTTTAATGAACTTCATGGAAAAGGAAACTTCTTGGAAAATTATGGAGGGAAATGATGTCCTAAATCTAAAGAACGCACAAATATTCTGTACCACGTTTAGGCATGTTTTTATTTACGTAGATTGGTCTTTTATTAGTGCATTACGATAATGCATCCACAGAACGACACGAGAAATCGGCGACAGTCGACTAGCGATAAGGCAGTTGAAGCCGATCAAAATTTGTTCGTCATCACATGCTTAAATCTCCGTTTTTTTTCTAAGTTAAACCCCTCATACTAATTTAACTTCTGTTTACGTAACAAATAAGCTTATAACAATGTCCTATTTGCGCAATTTTGTATTCCAGTTAAATGCCATTATATTTTTATGGAACAGCCTGTCCATGCACAAATTGGACTACAATTTTACTTAGCGTAAAAGATGCATAAATATTTATAAGTGATGCTCAGATTTCGGTTTTCCTAGTTGTTGTGCAGCCCTCAATATGTTCTGAGAATGCCTAAGCAAGAGCAAACCATGGTCTTCTTGAAGTACCAGCTCCGTGTAAGTAGTTCACCTTAAGTGGATGCGCAAGACGTGGCTTCCAGTCACGGCAGGAGAATTAAATTCTGAACTGCGTCTAAAATTACGAGTATAAATTTTAAGGGTCTGAAGAAAACAAGCCTAAGATTAACTCTGTTTATGATAATGGCAGTGGGTGGCGGGTACAGCAGCAAGATGCTCCGGATGCACAAGTTCACAAGCAAGCAGAGCAGGCCTTCGCGTAATCCATTTCATACAGCCGCGTCCGGCAGAGCGGAGAACGGCTGGAGAAGGGAACGGAGTACTTGCATTCGGCGAGTGGTGTCGCCCGCAGCCGGCGCTATCGCACGGGGCTGATTGCGCGTGAAGCCGACAGCTAAGGCTTACTCGTGAGTGCACTAAATCAGTGGTCTGTAGCTCTCCTCTACTCTCTTCGCATGTGGGTAAAGAATGGTGCAGTCAAAAGCAAGCGTACTTTGTCCTCCATCTGTTGCGCCTAGACGTGCAATCGACCATGCAGCTCGACAGTTGTTGGGGCTGCAAGCGTCGGCATCACGGAATTGGCGTGCAACTGCCCGAGGTGGTCCAGGTTTCTCGAACTGATAGTCTGTTGTATCCCCCCTAGTAGGTCGCTGTTGATACGAACAAAAACCAGTATGGTACGCTAACATACGTTCGCGAAACAGAGAGAGAGAGAGAGAGAGAGAATTGGTAGAGAAAAGGCAGGGTGGTTAACCAGTAAAATGTTGCGGTTGGCTACCCTGCACTGGGGGAGAGGGATGAGGAGGGCGTAAAAGAATAAGTAGAGCAATGTGGTCCGTATCTAACACGACAAACAATGACAAACGCACTGAAAGTCACAGGTCGCCGCAGCTGTAGCCTGCACATCTTGAGGGCTGCCGAATGCTTCGACCTCAGTAGAACGCATCTTCTGCGAAACTGTGCTCAAGGGTAAGGTAGAGAACAGGAGTGAGATGAAAAACCTGTCCTGTGCAAGGGCTTTTCGTGCCTAGCCAGTTTATCACACTGTGGCAGTTATAACTGAGCTGTCTTATCCTTGCCTCCTTCGACCTGGCTGGGATTACCAGCAGGCTCTCGGCCTTACGCAGGAAAACTTCGTGTGTAGGGTGCTAGACCACTAAGAAGCTTAACCGGCCTGCTTGTGATACAGATGCGCAGGCGCGTCTTAAGTCAGCTCAAGCTTTTCTGTCGATCAGTCCATGAAACTTTGCTAGTTGGGCCACTCTCTGTTATGGCGTTTCTTTTGCTCTTCATTTCCTGTCTTTAAGATATTTTTCCGTTGTTAGGAGGAAAACGTGAATTTATTTTATTCATATCATTTCACCCTTGGATACTCGTATAACACATGCCAATCCTATAATGCATGGCTGCCGTACCGACACAAGGAAGCACAGAAACAAGACTAGAAGGCTTAGGTGTACGTGTGTGTATGAGGCGCTCATGTCCGGCATTGCTTCATTTGACATCACTTTATCAGCGCCTGTTAAGACAGGGAAGAGGCAACTAACGAGAGACTACAACTGGGTCGCACTAAGTGGTCACACCGTAATAAAACCGAAACTAACGCCAGCAGCGACTGCAAACCTAGCCGATATGCCGTGATGACAGACGAGTATGAGTACCGTGTAAGTGCAGCACCGTATAGCGGTTCACAAACAGTGGAAATTAGCCGATGCTGTGTCCAGATGGGAATCATTCCCACTTTCGGGACCCAAGCACATTTAAGGATCGCATACTATAAGTCCCGTAAAGCGCAAAACGCGATGCCCGATAATGGCTGCATTATGAGAGACACGATGGCCAAACGACGCAGCGTGATAGCCGATGTCAACCGTGTCTTGTTTTCTGCGGTTTCTCGTCGCATCTCAGGCAGAGCCAATGGAGCTACGCGGTCCGTGCATTACTGTCGTCTGTGGCCCTTGCAGCCCTCGCGTCGCTAGCAGACGAGCAGTGGGGGTTGTGTCCTCCCAGCGGAACAGCCGAGCAGACGACGCTGCATCTAGCAAGCGCTCTGTGCGCATGCGTGTACTCTCATTCGCTTCTGCGCTGCGGTCCTGCATGAGACCCCGAACGACAGTGTGGTCGACGCTACCGTGATGTTGTTTTTAAAAATCTTGACAACTACATAATTTTCGCAATTCTTGCTTACTTTGTCGCCGCTTGCAACTGTGCGCACTGTGCTTGCCATTTCGGCCAGCGCTTTTAGATCACATTACTGATCCGAAGTTCCCGGGTTCGAACCCGACCGCGGCGGCTGCGTTTTTATGGAGGAAAAACGCTAAGGCGCCCGTGTGCTGTGCGATGTCAGTGCACGTTAAAGATCCCCAGGTGGTCGAAATTATTCCGGAGCCCTCCACTACTGCACCTCCTTCTTCCTTTCTTCTTTTACTCCCTTCCTTATCCCTTCCCTTACGGCGCGGTTCAGGTGTCCAACAATATATGAGACAAATACTGCGCCATTTCCTTTCCCCAAAAACCAATTATTATTATTATTATTATTATTATTATGAGGAAAGACCTGGCGCTGCGCAGCGGCGGAACACCTGTGGCTTGGTGCTACAAGTGGCGCATGCGCAGTAGTGACTAGGGAGAGAGAGATAAATATCCGCGAAGAGGCGCGCGTTCTGACATCATGTGCCTCCTCGGATCACCGCCACGGCGAAATCGCAAGTTCGCGGCCAGTAAAGTTTCGCTTTAAAAACTAAAAACAAAACAACGTTCCGGCTCCCGTACGGGAGCCTTGTTTACAATGAGAAGAATTAGGTAGTCCATCAGGATTAAATCGTTTTGTTTTTTTGTTTTTCCCTTTGGTAGCCGTCCTCTATTTTTAAGTTTTATTATTAAGTGCATGTGTCACTTAAAATGGGCAATATTATTAAGTGCATGTGTCACTTAAAATGGGCAATAGTTCCAGCTTAGGGTGAAACAATAAGGAGAAACACGCAAAAAAACAGTGTTCATGACACTAATCTGCAAAGGGCATTAAGATTAAAGATAACTGTTTGAAACGGTGATGTGTTTCAAAGTTGAACTGAAACGACATGCAGTAGCTCGCCGCGGTGGCTCACTTGTTAGGGCGCTCGGCTACTGATCCGGAGTTCCCGGGTTCGAACCCGACCTCGGCGGCTGTGTTTTTATGGAGGCAAAACGCTAAGGCGCCCGTGTGCTGTGCGATGTCAGTGGACGTTAAAGATCCCCAGGTGATCGAAATCATTCCGGAGCCCTCCACTACGGGCACCTTTTTCTTTCACTCCCTCCTTTATCCTTTCCCTTACGGCTCAGTTAAGGTGTCCAGCGATATATGAGACAGATACTGCACTACTTCCTTTCCCCAAAACAAATTATTATTATTATTATTATTATTATTATTATTATTATTATTATTATTATTATTATTATTATTATTATTATTATTATTATTATTAGTGCTTATGCTGTGACAGTCAACACATCGTGTTCGAAACCAATGCAGAACGTTGCACGTGATGTAAACAGAACTGCGAGGGAGGGAGGGAGGGAGGGCTACATGAGCTCAGTATATGTGCACACGCATAAAGTCTTTATTTGTACAGGCTAGCCTAAAGAAATCGACGGAAGGCTATTTTGAGGTGCCGAAGGTTTTGTAAGAGTCACTATTCTGGAAACTTCCTCACAAGCAGGATAAGGAAATATCTGATTTGCTGATATCTGGTTTAGCTGCATAATATCCACGAAGAATACCCACCATGTAGGTTATTAAGGCAGCTAGCCCGAGCGACAAATTCTGATGTTTGATCGCACAGGTTTACCATGTGTCATGTATTCTTAGCACAAATCATGTGTGATATATTGTAATGTATATTTAGAGCGTTTTTAGCGAACTGCTGCTGCGCCATCAACCCACAGCTACTAATGTGTGATATATTAACTAGCAAGTAAACGCTCCAACGTCTGTTTCAAACGTGTGCATACTGAGTAAAAGTTCAACGGCCATTGCGGTTCTTACGAAACGGACTGACGCCGATTAAAATGAGCAGCCACGGTACTTATACGCCTCGTTATTCTTCTCCAGTCTCGCCGCAAACGCTCTTAGTAGTAAATCAATGCAGAAAGTTGCAGTTTAGGCCCGACAGATTTGTGGAACTCTTCTTATTTCGAAATGAACTTTCTGAGGACTGTAATGGCGGTTTCACCGTCCGCTTAAAAGATTATTATCAGTTGCACAAGATGAAGCACTAATATGGCGTGCAAGGAAACGCGCTTTCCGCTGCTCAGCCAAGTTAAGAGTCCGTTTTTTTCTGCTTTTTTATTTTGTTTTTACTTATTTGTGTTCTTAGTTTCCTGGTAGAAGAAACTAAAGTGTCCCAGACAAAAGGTGCTTCCTTGTACCTGACTGGGTCCGGGACCCCATACAAACTGTACGCGGAGGAAACCACACTATACAACACGTTATGAAATTCAACTTCTACTGAAATAGAGGAGAAAAAAGTAAAACCATACAACCAGAGCATATATACAAAGCATACATAAAAATCAGCAGAGAGAAAACCATTATACTGACAATATCGACGTCTTACTTGCTGGCGCGCAGGCACACCAGCACATAAACAATGAAACGAAAAAGAAAACTGAAACCACCTAATGCAAGTTTTGAAAAAGTGCATGTTTGAATTCTCGGTTAAGAGAATAAGCACATTAAATAAGCCAACAGAAGCGTTGTTTCGGTCAAAGCACCCTTGAAAGCAGCTACTGACGAGTGCCGTTCTATTATTCACTTGATTTTTAATAATAAATAATAATTGTTTTTTTGGGGGGAAAGGAAATGGCGCAGTATCTGTCTCGTATATCGTTGGACACCTGAACCGCGCCGTAAGGAAAGGGATAAAGGAGGGAGTGAAAGAAGAAAGGGAGAGAGGTGCCGTAGTGGAGGGCTCCGGAATCATTTCGACCACCTGGGTATCTTTAACATGCACCGACATCGCACAGCACACGGGCGCCTTAGCGTTTTTCCTCCATAAAAACGCAGCCGCCGCGGTTGAATTTTTCGCCAATACATTATTTTCTCGTGGATGCGAGGTCAAAGATAATCTTCATCAGGCCGACAGATTAGCGCGGTGAAACACAGCGAAACGGGGGAAGTCATGCAAACAAGTGCATGGTAACCAAAAATAGCCCTCAGTCTGGAGTCCTCAAGTAATGCACAAACGCCTCCCAAAAAAACACTAATACAAAAACAGAGCAGAAGTATTAGAGACAACGTAAACAGAATATTTAAAAAGCACGCAAGGGCAGAAAGTACTTGGACAATTTGTATTATCCGGTGCGCAGGGAAGGAGTGCTACAAAAAGAACGGCACACTTGACTTAAGAAGAGTCAGTCATAAAAAATAGGGCAAAAACTGGAAAAATTCTTTCTTCCCTAAATCAACAGTTCTTTTTAATGTCTTAGCTCGCAATTCGAGGCTTCTCTATTTCGTTATACATAAAAACAAGAGCATATTTTTGCCGAGAGCAAGAATCGACTTCCTGAAGGCGAAAAAAATATTTATTTGTGAGAAAAGAAAACAAGCAGGGAATATTTTAATGATCCCGTTTCATTTTAACAGCCACCTGACAACATGTTCCGCGTGCAATAACAGCCATATTCGTTCACTGTCGTCGAGAAGCAAAGCCCATGGACTCTATAGACATTCCAGAATGAAAAGGAATACTCTGTCCCTCGATATACCATGAGCGCACTGCACTTCGTTTCTATCGAAACGACCAACAATGCTAATCCTTTGTGAATCGACCGCAGACTGCAGCCCGTTAACTAATCGAGCTCTAATCTCAGGCAAATTAGCAAAGGGTAGGGACTGGCCGGAACTAATGCCCTGGCTAATCTCGAAAACCACCCACGCAGAGATCAAAGACACCAGCCAGACTTGAGCTCCTTCCTGACCCATGCTGCTCTGAATGTCAAGCCACTGCCGTGTTCTAATTTGAAAAATAAACCGAGCATTGCTGATCCGCTGAGCCGCATAATCTGTAAGGTTCATTACTCAAGCTAACTCCGTAAGCACGCTCATGGTCAACAACAATGCAATACGCATCGCAGTTAACGTTCTTCTTGAAAGTTGCTCACTTCGTACTGAGAAAATATACTCCGTATTTTAACCTTTCAATCTCAGCGAGTGTGATCACGGGCAGCATTTCTAGTACCCACTGGCCAATATAATAAGTGTGTAGGCACGCTGTTAATACAAGAGGGCAGAAAACTGAGGTAGTTGGTATAAGTTTATTATGATAAATCCAGGCGCTCACAAACAACGACACAGAGGCGACACAGCGCGGTGTCCCCTCTGTGTCGTTGTTTGTGCGCGCCTGGATTTATCATAATATGCGTGCCTCACCTACGTCATGCTTACTTTTGTCTTCTTTTCTTTATTTATACTATGACCTTTAGATTCCTCTGGAGTATTAATACGCATAAGCGGCCTTCTTAACATACATAAAGCCAGCGATAGCCTGTGTCTATTAAGGCTTGATCTAATCCGCTCCCTATGCGGAAATTGGTTTGCCCGATACCCTAATGAAGTTGGGCTAATTAAAGAAGGAGATTTCAAATCACATAAGGGTTCGTGGACAACATTTCAAGCCCTTTTACCTTAACGCCTCTGCTCAGAGAACGACGTAAACCTGGCGTTGATGAGTACATGAAAGCAAAGCAGTAATTGAAAAGGACAAGCCTGGGATTCACTAAAAGTGGCATGACAATTTGTATTACTGTCTTCGGTGTCCATATCATTAAAACTGCAATTATCACTGCCACTTCTTCTCCTCAGAAAAGGCAGAAGTACGGGTGTTCTCTGCTTGATAATAATATCACTAATAATTAAGTCAAGAATATTAAACCACTTTTGAGTTTTTGCAAGTGTACAAAAACAAACGCTTCGAATTCGTTAGGGCGTCAAACCTGACCACAAATTGTACATTTCAAACTTTGAGATAACTCAACACTTTCTTCGTGCGCAATAAAAAAGCGTACAAAAAGCGGGAGCATAACCAGATCGTGGCCCCTTCCGCCATGTCGACAACGAGTACGGCTGCGGAGGGAGAGGTTGAGGTTGTAAAGTACAGGAACGGCTAAACTTGCTTTGTTCAGCCCGCAAATGATATAACGCAACGACACTTGGATAACGAAATTAAGATCGACTATATGTAGCACAGACTGATGACCTATCAGCTCTCTCTGGCACAGGTATCAATAAAAAATATAGGCTCACGTTTGGAATACTACGCGCTTTCTGAATAACGCGAACACAAGTCCAGGATTCTCTGACATGAATTTTGATGGTAAGGCAACTGAGGAATATTATAAGATACTGTTATTTAAATGTTGATGGTAATGGTGCATTCTTCCGAAGCACAGTAAAATCTTTCTTCCAAGTTTGTCATTGTTCGCATAAACTTTTATTTAATGTTGCCATAGAAAACCAACAGGGAACTTTTTTTGACGATAACAAAGTTGTTAATAGCAAGAAATCCTAGCTTGCCGAGAGAATATCAGCGAATGTATTGATTGCTGTAGTGGAATCTTACCACATGTGAAAACACTGAATTCACAAAAAAATACTTCCCGTTGAAAAATAGATTTTCCCAGAATTCCAGGAGTATGTCACCTCCGCGTTCAAGCTTGTGCAAGAATTAGTACTGTTGAAAATGAGGGTCCAAGCCAATTGCAGGCGACCAGTGTTGGGGATTGTGCTTTATCGCCACCGGTGCCACCAGGGTTGGAGACGGAGCGGCCCTTGAGTAGGCTGACTAGTTCAGCCTTGCAGGTCCCGTCTCCGAATGACGTTGTTGGACTCCGTTGAGGAGGGAAACTGTACAGTAGGGTTTATTTACATTTTTACATGATCCTCTGGTATGATCCTATCTTAAGAACATCCTCCCTTAAGATCCTCTCTACGGAGAGATCCCCACTTTTGAGTCTCATGTAAAAATGTAAATAAACCATACTGTACAGTTTCCCTCCTCAACGGAGTCCGACAACGTCATTCGGAGACGGGACCTGCGGGGCTGAACGAGTCAGCCTACCCTAGGACTCCTCCGTCTCCAACTCTGGTGGCGCCGGTGGCGAAAAAGCGCAATCCCCAACACTGGTGGCCTACCGTGGACTTGGACCCCCATCCTCAACAGTACGCTATCCCAAGTTGCACAATTCTCTATAATTCAAACATTGCATTTATCTTTTATAGTTCGTTAATTTTAAGCTCTCTAGTTCAGAATGGAGTAAAACGTAATCAAGTTTTTTTCTCTCCCAAAGCGAACAATGCTTCTTTAGTTTATTCTTCTCCATATGAGCTAGCATTCCATTTTTTTATCCACGGCTTCTCATTACATGGTACACGCTTTGTACAAAAAAAAATAAAAAGCGCGCGCGCGCGCGCGCGTGTGTGTGCGTGTGTGCGTGTGTGTGTGTGTGTGTGTGTGTGTGTGTGTGTGTGTGTGTGTGTGTGTGTGTGTGTGTGTGTGTGTGTGTGTGTGTGTGTGTGTGTGTGTGTGTGTGTGTGTGTGTGTGTGTGTGTGTGTGTGTGTGTGTGTGTGTGTGTGTGTGTGTGTGTGTGTGTGTGTGTGTGTGTGTGTGTGTGTGTGTGTGTGTGTGTGTGTGTGTGTGTGTGTGTGTGTGTGTGTGTGTGTGTGTGTGTGTGTGTGTGTGTGTGTGTGTGTGTGTGTGTGTGTGTGTGTGTGTGTGTGTGTGTGTGT
Source organism: Amblyomma americanum (assembly GCF_052857255.1). NCBI lineage: Eukaryota > Metazoa > Arthropoda > Arachnida > Ixodida > Ixodidae > Amblyomma > Amblyomma americanum. The sequence goes on along the minus strand of NC_135500.1, from coordinate 195,912,890 downwards.
GTGTGTGTGTGTGTGTGTGTGTGTGTGTGTGTGTGTGTGTGTGTGTGTGTGTGTGTGTGTGTGTGTGTGTGTGTGTGTGTGTGTGTTGTGTGTGTGTGTGTGTGTGTGTGTGTGTGTGTGTGTGTGTGTGTGTGTGTGTGTGTGTGTGTGTGTGTGTGTGTGTGTGTGTGTGTGTGTGTGTGTGTGTGTGTGTGTGTGTGTGTGTGTGTGTGTGTGTGTGTGTGTGTGTGTGTGTGTGTGTGTGTGTGTGTGTGTGTGTGTGTGTGTGTGTGTGTGTGTGTGTGTGTGTGTGTGTGTGTGTGTGTGTGTGTGTGTGTGTGTGTGTGTGTGTGTGTGTGTGTGTGTGTGTGTGTGTGTGTGTGTGTGTGTGTGTGTGTGTGTGTGTGTGTGTGTGTGTGTGTGTGTGTGTGTGTGTGTGTGTGTGTGTGTGTGTGTGTGTGTGTGTGTGTGTGTGTGTGTGTGTGTGTGTGTGTGTGTGTGTGTGTGTGTGTGTGTGTGTGTGTGTGTGTGTGTGTGTGTGTGTGTGTGTGTGTGTGTGTGTGTGTGTGTGTGTGTGTGTGTGTGTGTGTGTGTGTGTGTGTGTGTGTGTGTGTGTGTGTGTGTGTGTGTGTGTGTGTGTGTGTGTGTGCGCGCGTGCGTGCGTGCGTGCGTGCGTGCCCGCGTGCCCGCGCGCGCGTGTGTGTGTTTAATTTATCGTTATTTAATTGCTTTGTGAATTTCGCACCTTGCGCATTTCAGCGTGTTAACATTGCACTTCTAGTTGATGTGATTTCTTAATGCTAGCCTGTATATGGTACGTCATTTTTATTTTCATTTGCACACGCCGCAGTTGGCTCAGTAGCCCAACGTTCCAACCACTGAGCTACGTGCCACGTTTCGATGGACAAAAAGCGCAAAAGGCGCCCGTGTGCTCTTACATGTAAGCGCTCATTAAAGAACCTCAGGTAGTCTAAAATAATTCAAAGCCCTCCGTAAAAGTATACCTCATTGCCCATGTATCGCTCCGGGATGTTGAAACACATAATTTATGTCGTTTGTGACTGGAGCAGCTGAAGAACTGTTAAACATCCCCAACTTTTCGGCCTGCTTCAGCATGTGTCTGGCTAGATCTTTTTTGACTCTCTTCTACCTAATCACACATGAGCTTTTACATCCAAAAACAGCTTCTTTCATCTTTTTTCTGCAGTATAACAGTTCACGCACTCCAGGTTCATCTGAATTAAATCATCTGACCAAGAACCTGAACTGCTGCCAATGAACTCTTTTTTTTTGTCGAAGTTATCCTCTTACAAACTGTTTTTTATTTTATTTTATTTTCTTTTTTTAGCTCCTAACTTCATACTGGTGGGACACCGGCACGCCATATCAACTGCGAAGTAAGATATCCTGGGATCTGCATTTTAGCAAAAAGTTTCGCCATCCCTCTACATCGCTACAACTCACGCTGGTACAGCGCCAAGACCTGTATCAATTATTAACTAAATAGCAGGTCGCTTACTTTCTATTGCGAAACCCGTATAAAGAGATATATCAGTTGAACACCCCGCTCTTCCATGGGAAAACTTGCGAAAAATGACTGCTCTGCTAAAAAGCGTATCCAAAAAATAAACATTAATGGGGCGCTGACCTCGACTACTCTCTCTCTCTCTTAATTGTGATTACATCACAAGAAGCTTCTAATTTCGTGTGCCTGCCTCAATGAGTACGATCATGACGAAAACAGAGTTCTTTCGTCATACCAGCTGAGAAACTTCGCTGTGAAACCTAGTAGTCGCTGTGGAAACTTTGTGAAAGTTAGAAGGTAAACTACACCGTCTGTATGCGAGAAATAAAAACAGTCGCGTTTGCTTGTTTTACCTTTTAACTATATCTTTTTTACTTTTATTACTTCCTATACAACTTTTTTCCGTTAAGTTTGGACCAATTATTTATTTTATTCTCTAGAAATTATTCCCTAAAACAAATGTTGGTGCGTATGTATAGCGCCATCTTTTTGGGCTTACCTCAGCTGTTTATATTTATTGCTCTGGCAGCCGCTAGATCGAACTACATGTAGAAAAATACGTTGTCGGTAGTCGTCTGCGCATTCTACTGAATGAGGCGAGATGAACGTCCACCTCGAACAGCGTGTAAATAAAAAATTCTGTGTGAAGCTTGGCAAGACAGCCACACAGACGTATGAGCTCGTTCGTGACGCTTACGGCAACAAGACATTATCGCGGGCGCGAATTCTCGAGTGGCATAAGAGGTTCGTTTCGGGGAGAACGTCGGTGGAAGACGACACAAGGCAGGGGCGCCCTTCAACCTCACGGAATGAAAACAACGTGGCTGGGATCAGGGACATCGTACAGCAAGACAGCACCATTACAGTCTGCATGCTATCAGATGCTGTCGACATTAATAAGACAACATGCCACCAAATTTTGCGTGTGAACTGGGGGAACCGAAAGCTGAATGCCAGACCTGTGCTGCACTCCCTCACACAAGACCAGAAGGAAACGCAGGCATCAGTGAGCGCTGATTTGCTCTCCGAGGCAGAGAAGGATGCTGCATTCGAAGACAGCATCACTGCTAAAGACAAAACATGGTGTTCTCAATGCGATCTTCAAACAAAGAGGCAGAGCGCCGAACGGCGGTCCTCAAGCGCTCCGGTGTCGAGAAAGGTGCTGCGACAGAAAACCAAAACAAAGACGATGCTGACAGTTTTTTTAGGTGCAAGGGGTTTCATACACCACGAGTTCGTCCCACAAGGGCACACGCTGAATCAGGAGTTTTATATCCGCGTGCTCCAACACATGCGTGATGCACTGCGACGCCATCGACCTGGCTTATGGGCATCTGGACAAAGAAGACTTCTCCACGATAATGAGAGGCCGCACACTGCTCTCAGCGTGACAAAAGTTCTCTCCAAACACAGCATTACTGTACTTTCCCATCCCCCATACTCGCCTGACCTCTCCCCTAGCGATTTTATCCCGTTTGCTCGTGTGAAGAGAGCCCTAAAAGGTCGCGGGATGGAAAGCGTGGAGGCCACTCAAGACGCCTCGACAAAGGAGCTTACAGCCCTACCAAAAGAAGCGCTTTTCAACGGTTTACAAGACGTCAAGAAGCGTTGGAAGCTGTGTATAGACTGCTAGGAGACTATTTCGAAGGGGTGCTGCTCAAATGATTTCAATGTTAAGCGCATGTTTTTAATGAACTAATCTCGGAACTTTCTCCACAAAACCAATTTAATTTAATTAAAGTTTGAGAGAGGAGAGCAAAAGAGCGCTAGGGACTGGGGTATCTGTTCATAGTCGCTTAGGTGGTGGTAGTGGTTTTATTAAAAATAATAGTAGAAAGGAAGGAAAAGATTTTCGCTAGCCCCGGCATCTGCCATCGATACTGAAGCACCTGAGCTGGGGCAGCGGAAATAAAGGACAGCAGGCAGAAGGGAGAAATGAAATGAAAGAGGTGAGGGGACAGGAATAGAGGACAGGGGGAGAAGTAATATGTACAAACTATTTACACAATAAGTAATGTGTCCAGGTTGTGCGCGTGATTAGTTCAGTTTAGAGGAATTAAATCACACACGCGCACAGCACTGTGTAGGTTACAACTGGAGTGGGGCGTCCAGTTATTAATCGTTCAAGGTAGAACTCGCGGAGCGTTCGGTCACTGCGTGTAACTATCAAGACGCTATTGTGGCCGCAGGGCAGTGCGCGCACTCGTGAGCGAACTTTGGTGAGCCTCTGTGCATTCCTCGAACACACGGGCTTGACGTCCCGTCTGTTCTCCGTCAGATAGTCGCTTATGCGGTTAGGTATTGTGATGCGCGTATCTTCTTTAAACCTTTCCCTAAAAACATGCACCCCCCCTACCACGAACCCCGCCGCAGAGCTCGCGCACGGGCGCTCCACAAAAACTATGGCATGGAACCGGATGCCGTTTGGGTGGATGCCGCATGCACAGGCGAGGACGCGGTTGTAGCCATCACGAACCCCTCTCTACAACCGATTTCTACCCTTCACATATCCCCCACTGCCACTTCGAAGGAGGCTGAAGAGGCCGCTTTTGCCCTAGCCATCAGGCGCACAGAGGCCCGGTAAACACTACCGGACTCTAAAACTGTCATACTAAATTTCGCCTGCGGGAGAGTTCACGTCCCTGCATTTCGCATATTAAACTCCCTCGCCGCACACCCGCCCCGCCACATGGAGCTCATATGGGTGCCTGCCCACTCCGGGAATCCTGGAAACGAGGCTGCCAACGCCTTAGCCGAGGTTCTCTCAACCGGACACCGGCGGCCTCTGATCTGGGGTTCTCACGGGAGCGCATGCATTCCTTCAGTGAACTGACGCAGGCCTGCAAACCCGAGCGTCGGCTGTACCCCCCACCCCATCCCTCCCTCGACAATTATCATCAGACACTTTAGAGGCGGCTCCAAACACGCACCTTACCGTCCCCTTATATAAGCACGCGCTATCACCAAGTCCACATAAACCCCCCCTGTACCCTCTGCCACCACCCCAAAGCCACTCTCGATCATATCCTTTTCCTCTGCACGGCGGATCCTCCCCCGCGGAGCCTGGAGCACCTTACCACTTGGGAGACCCTACTGCGCTCCGAGGACCCGGCCAAGCAAGCCATCGCCACGGGCCGGGCTGCCAGCGTCATGAGCCTCCGGGACATGAACGTTTGAGTGCAGTGGGGCCGTGCGGGGGCCCAAGGACCTGTGCGTCCTAAACTCCCCTGTATGTAATAAAGTTTACACCACCACCATCCTCTCACGTCTCTTTCAATTTTCCTCCCTCTGCACGTGGCAGAGATTGTGGCTTAGCTAGAGCCAGTGGGCAGGCCCATGCAATTTCCTTTCCATTATTCCTTCAGCGACAACCAGAACAAGCGGGAAGAAAATTGGTTTTTGGGCAAATGAAATGGCGCAGCATCTGTCTCACATCTCGGCTGACACCTGAACCGCGTCGTAAGGGAAGGGATAAAGGAAGGAGTGAGAGAAGAAAGAGAGAAAGAGGTGCCGTAGTCGGAGGCTCCGGAAATATTTCGACCACCTGGGGATCTTTAACGTGCACTGACATCGCACAGCACACGGGCGCCTTTGCGTTTCGCCTCCATCAAAACACCCGCTAGCGCTAGTTGCCCGCTCTGCGGCGAACACGCAACTCTATATCACACCGTCTGGGCCTGCCAGGCCATTCGGGCATAGCCTCGTCTGTCCGTTCCGAATGAAGCCGGCTGGGAGCGTGCCCTGTAATCGCCCGACCTGGTTGATCAGCGCCAGCTGGTCGCCCGGGCTACGGCGGCCATAAGGGCCATTGGGGTCCTGGGCAAAGGGCTCCACTTCCAGCCCGGAGTCAACCACACCTGACCAATAAATATATTTGCCACAATCCACCGAGCGCAAAACGGTGGGAAAAAAATTGCACCACGCTTAAGCTTCAACTTTTTGAGACTCAGACGCGACAGCGTGACGCAGCGTTGCGGAGTACACGGAACGCCATCGCCCGCTCGCCGCGACGCGTGGCCCGTTGGACAAATTAAGGAAAGGACGCCTGTCTCACATATCTGGGCGAACACCCGAACCGGGCCGAAATGGAAGGAAAATGAAATGAACAATAGCTTTTAAGGAAAGGAAATGACGCCTGTATCGCATTTATTTCTTGACACCCGTATCGGGCAATAAGGGAAGGAAAAAATTATCAATCAACCGATCGATCGACCAATCAACCAATCGATCGATCAATGGTCAATCATAGATCAATCAATCGATCAGTCGATAAATCAATCAATCCATGAATCAATCAATCAATCAATCCATCCATCCATCAATCAATTCAATCCTTAACGCTGTCGCGTTAAAATTCCTTCCCTTACGGCGCGGTTTGTGTGTCCACCGAGATGCGCCATTTTTAGCTCACGGCCAGAGACGCCGACGCTGAAGACGGCGACATCGGCTTTTCGGCGACACGAGCTCCTTAACGCTGTCGCGTTAAAATCATTTCGAGGATAGGAAAATTGAACGGGTCACTTAATCTCCGCCGTAAGAGCATGACGAGGTGATGTTCGTGGGTTAATGCCTATATATGCGAATTGCTCACTTTGCAGTGCCCCTGCTCTGTGGTTTAAAAACTGCGCAAGTTTTGAAAGTACCGCGTTCCTTTCGGCGAGCCGCCGGGCTAGGAATAAACATTACTTCCGGGACAAAGTGGCACCCAGCAGAAAACAGTATAAGATATGCACAGCTGCCCTGGGCTCGGCCTCTGGGCTTTCCGCTAGGACCCGCAAACATGCGCAAGGCGTTGCTTCAACAAAATACAAAAATTATTGCTTCTCGTTTATTGTGCGTATCAATTTAAATAATCTCCGAACTTACCTGTGCCAACTGCGCAACAATTAAATCTGTTGCTTGAAATATCGACGTTGCAAAAGCAGACACACAGTGAACCACGGATGAGATTGCAGTACTGGGAAGGTAAAATCAGGGCCAGCCATGAATGGCAGTAAGTGGTTTTATTAAAATAATAATTAAAAGGAAAGCCATGAAGATTCCAGTAGTAGTAGTAGTAGATTCCAAATCCAGCGGCGTGGAGAGGAGGATCGCGGTACTCTCTCAAGTTGTCCGGCAGGCCGTGTCACCGGTGGAGCCTGCGAGGCGGTGGTGGTGGTAGTGGTTTTATTAAAAATATTAGTAAAAAGGAAGGAAAATATTTTTGCTAGCCCCGGCATCTGCCATCGATACTGAAGCACCTGAGCTGGGGCAGGGAAATAAAGGATAGCAGGCAGAATGGAGAAATGAAATGAAAGGGGTAAAGGGACAGGAAGAGAGGATAGGGGGAGGAGTAGTATGTACAAAGTATTTACACAATAAGAAATGTGCCCAGGTTGTGCGCGTGATCAGTTCATTTTAGAGGAATTAAATCACACACGCGCACAGCACTGTGTTGGTTACAACTGGAGTGGGGCGTCCAGTTATTAATCGTTCAAGGTAGAACTCGCGGAGCGTTCGGTCACTGCTGCGAGGCCTGCACTTAACCGCTGCATTTCGAGTATAAAGGGTCTCGCTTTGGCCTACGTGACGTCGCCGTACTGACATCTCTCATTCTTTTTCTTTTTCCTTGATGCTACTGGTGAGTGGAAAAGGCATATTGGAATTACAGCGGCATGTACAGATTTTGATAGATTTGAGCGTGTATTTTAATGAAGATTACAGCCTAAGTTGAATTTGTCTGTTTGTTGTTAAAACCTCCCTGTACTGAACCCAAACTTGGTAGTGTGCGCAAAAAATTAAAATTAAATAAATAAGCATATGAACTCCTGGAAAACCTTACTGGCAACATCTTGAATTTTCGTTTAAAAAAGTCAATTTGCCGAAAAATCCCGTGTAAGTGCCACACCCCTGTGTAGGCCGCCCCCTGTTTTGGACTGCATAACTGAGGAAAACAGGTGGTTACTTGTTTATTTTTAATTTGTGTATGAAAAAAAAATTCGAAATTCACACCCATTTTTTTCTTTAGGTGCGGCCCTCAATGGACTTTATCTGGTGTCTTTTCGGCTGCGTCTACATATTCAGTCTCCCTAATTAATACCTGAACCAGGAGTATAGCGTTTACAATCGGACGACCTTACCTTTATTTTTTGATGACGTCTCTAACGATACTGCTGTCGACGCTTGCGATTTGAAAGGCCTTTCAATTTCCTAGAGCACTTCTGGCAACGAACTGATGAACATGACATTGATATTCTATTCGCAACGCTCTTATATGCTCATAGCGGCCACGCCGCGGCATTTATCCGTATGATCCAATAAGCCCAGGAGGCAATGGAACCTAATTTTTGCTTTGGCTTCTTACCGTTATCAACTGACGTCATATTCACGTCTCGTTCACCGCCAGATGCACTGTGATTGTGGCAGCACCCCCGACATCATTAATATGCAGCTTCATTTCTATCTATTATAAATGTCGCACTCGTATTCGTACATGCAAAAAAGTTCTTTTTTCTTATTTTTTATCCCCTGAACTCGATTTTTCGAAGACATGCAGGTTAGTAATTGAATCATACCGTGCAGTGTTCTAGGAGCGTGAACTTTGTGTATTCCTTCATCATTGTAAACACAAACTGGGTTTGTCTTCAGAGAAGGTGTTCGCCACGTTTTTCGGAAATCATTCTCACCCTGAGGGACCCTAGTCGATGAAGGTTCATGAAACTCTAAATCATCGTCAAGATTTATATAATGCAGCTGGTCATTGTCGAACGGGTTCGTATGCGCAGCTTCTTGCACCCAACTCTCGGAAAATCTAATTCTTGAGGACGCTCTATAAATCAATAAACGCGCCGGTGCCACCGACCTCTGTTATTACTGGCGCTGCCGCCGGCATCGCCTAGAAAACCCGACAAAGATGAAAAGCAGAACTGCGGAATGCGGCACACTGCATTCCACCGCTCCCGTTATAAAAGTCCGTGGTTCAGAAAGAGGCCGTTCTGTTGTCGCAGTGTTGTTATTTTGCTCCTGGAGTTCCAGCTTGTCGTGCCCTGTTTCGGGCTTCAATTTATTTTGTGTTCAATAAAGCGACTTTTCAAGCACTATATTTTTCTCTGATCCGCGCTTGTTTCGCTCACGACTGAAGGGCTATCACGGACGGCTTGCGCCAAAGCTCTCTAAATAAAGTCGGCTTGTATGTTCAAGTATCTTCCGTTTCGTTTTTTTCAATATCTCTTTCGAAACGCCGGGTGCATTATTTGCTGCCTAAACTGGTTTATTCTTTGAGCCGCCTGCCGCGTTTCGATGCACACAATGCGCAAAAGGCGCCTGTGTGCTATGCTATGTAAGCGCTCATTAAAGAACCCCAGATGGTCTAAAATAATTTAGAGCCCTCCATTACGGTCTACCTCATTCCCCATGTATAGCTTTTGGACCTTGAAACACGTATTTTATGTCTTTTGTAAGTGTAGCAGCTGAAGAAAAGACGGGCACAAAAAAGAACCACTTCAGCTATAGAACTACAGTACCCATCGTAAACAGTTATACACATCCCCAAAATTTCGGCCCGCTTCAGCATGTGTCTGGCTAGATCTTTTTTTGTCTCTCTTCTGCCTAATCACACGTGAGCTTTTACATCAAAAACAGCTTCTTTCACCTTTTTTCTTTAGTATAACAGTTTACGCAATACAAATTCACCATATGCTGCATAAATTAAATAATCTGATCAAGAACCTGAACTGCTGCCAATGAACTCCTCTTTTTTTGTAGAATTCATCCTCTTACAAACTGTTTTTTCTAGTTTTTCTGTTCTTTTTAGCTCCGAACTTCATACTGGTGGGACACCGGCACGCCATATCAACTGCGAAGTAAGATATCCTGGGAACTGTATTTGAGCAAGAAGTTACATCATGCCTGTACATCGCCAACAACTCACGCTTTTCGCAACCGGAGGCAAGGGAATCCCCGTCATGCGCTTTCGCTGTCTCGCCCCACAGGAAAGGAAAGGTGGAGTAACTCTCTCATTTAATAAAATATCTTTCTGCAAAGGAAAGATGCAATAAAGTGTCAGTTCTCGGTCGACACCTCAACCGCTCAGTGAAGAAAGGGTAACGTGGGAATTCGGGTGTCCACCGAGATGTGTGACAATTGCAGCGCCGTTTCTTTTCCGAAAAAACCAATTTTGTGAAAGTTGGACATTAATTAAAAATTAATTACTAATAATATTAAATTTAAACAACCCGCCGTGGTGGCTCAGTGGTTAGACCGCTCGGATACTGATCCGGAGTTCCCGGGTTCGAACCCGACCGCGGCGGCTGCGTTTCGATGGAGACGAAACACTAAGGCGCTCGTGTGCTGTGTGACGTCAGTGCACGTTAAAGATCCCCAGGTGCTCTAAATTATTCCGGCCCTCCACTACGGCACCTCCTCCTTCCTTTCTTCTTTCACTCCTTTATCCCTTCTCTTACAGCGTGGTTCAGGTGCCCGCCCATATGTGCGAAAGATACTGCGCCATTTCCTTTCCCCAAAACACCAATTTAATTTAAAGTTTGGGAGAGAAGAGCAAAAGCACGGTGGGGGACTGGGGTGTCTGTTCATAGTCGCTTAAGCGGTTCGGTTTTGTGATGCGTGTATCTTCTTTAAACCTTTCCTCTCACGTCTCTTAATTTTCCTCCCTCTGCACGTGGCAGTGATTGTGGCTTAGCTAGAGCCAGTGGGCAGGCCCATGCAATTTCCTTTCCATTGTTCCTTCAGCCACAACCAGAAAAAGCAGGAAGAAAATTGGTTTTTGGGCAAAGGAAATGGCGCAGTAACTGTCTCCGATATCTCGGTGGACACCCGAACCGCTCCGTAAGAGAATGAAGGAAGGTAGGAGTGAAAGAAAGAAAGAAGAGAAAGAAAGAAAGAAAGGAAGAAAGAAAGAAAGAGAGAAGGAAAGAAAGAAAGAAAGAAAGAAATAAATAAAGAAAGAAAGAAAGAAAGAAAGAAGGAAAGAAAGAAAGAGGTGCCGTAGTGGAGGTGCTCCGGAATAATTTCGACCACCTGGGGATCTTTTACTTGCAGTGATAAGATAATTTTCTGATAAGAGAGAGAGAGAGAGAGAACAACTTTATTTGCCACTTGTGCGTTGGGAGTTGGGGCAGGTGGGCTGAGTGTGGCCCTTAGGAGAGGGTGACGTCTTGAGCCCACAAGACGAGTGCGAGTTGTGTCGTCTTGTCTGGTCTTGCAATAAGTTGGATCCAACCCTCCAAAGAGAAAGCTGGCAGTAATCTTTTCGAGGGCGGGTTACCGTCGCATCCCCAGAGGATTTGTGCCTGAGTGGCAAAACCTCCGTGGTCGCAATTAGGACAGACGGGGTCATATTCCCCGTCAGTGATGAGGTATAGTCTAGAATGACTGATAATCGAATTGGTCTGCTGTTTGCGAAGCATGGTGGCTTGCGCTCGGTCGAGGTCGCGGTGGGAGGCGGGAGCACGCGTCTTGTCTCCTTGTAGAAGTTGGTGATTTCCTTGTAGAAGTTGGTGGTTTGTAGAAGTTGGAGAGCATCCGGGTTCGAGGGGCCGGCTGACAGGTTGGTTAGGCCTCGGGATAAACGGTCGACCCCTTCGTTCCCAGAGCTCCCCGCGTGCGCAGGTACCCACACTAAGGTTACAGTGCGGTCGAAATTTCATCCGCGGAGGATGTGTGCGACAGGTAGACAAATTGAGTTCGTCGAGAAATTTTGAATTGCTCGTTTAAAGTCACTGAGACTCTTGCGTGTGCGAGGATCATAGAATGCCACCGCGATCGCGGACTCTTCGGCAGTGGTGGGGAAACGTGTGCGCACTGTGGCAGCGTTGATAAGGGTGGTGGTTGGCGTGGCTACGCAGGCCACGTATGTGTTGGAGTCGCATTTCGCCGCGTCCACGTACATGGCGTGTTCGTCGTTGGAGTACGTGTCGTCCTGAGTCTGGGCTTTGAGTTGGCGGCGCGTATCTTAGCGGCCTGGCAACATGTTCTTGGCCATGGGTTTAGACGATCAGCCGATTATAGACTCCGGTTGGAAGAGGAAAAGTGGGGTGGATATCACCTATTGGGTTGATGTTAAGCCGGTCGAGAATGTAACGACCGTGTTTGTTGCGAGAAAGGCGTTGTATCTGGCCAGTCGTGTGTGCTTCGATAAGCTCTGTGGGGGTGTTGTATACCTCGAGCTGGAGCAAACGCTACGTGCTGGCGAACTGAAGCAGTCTCATTGCCGCCTTGTACGTCAAGCGCATGACGTTGTTTACCGCCTCTTCATCTTTGCGGCACAGGTGGTAATAGGGGAATGAATGAGTAGACAATCCTATTAAGAAGGAAGGCGGCGGCAGAGGTCGGTCTCCCGCATGCCTCTGCGGCGAGTGGCGATGCGGCGGATGAGACCATTGATCTGGTGGGCGGTGGTTCGGAGGCGTTGGATGGCTCCAGAGTTTTGCGTGTTGTTCTGCACCAGCATACGTAACACGCGGATGGTCTGCACGGGAGGTATGAGGTGGGTGTCGATGTGGAGTGTTATCGGCTCTTGGAGGTCGGGGATGGGTCGGCGAATCCGCCTATCCCGGACTAACAGTTCGGATTTGGTTGGAGAGCAAACGAGACCGTTCGCCTGCACGAAAGCGTGCACGGTGTCGATTACCTGTTGGAGTGAACCTTGTACCTCCCGTCCGAGCCGGAGTTGGTCCAGAGGGTGATATCGTCGGCGTATAGTGAGTGTTTGATATGGGGTATGGTATCCAGAAGTGAGGGCAGGCCTCGCATAGTGATGTTAAAGAGGAACGGGGACAAGACTGTTCCCTGTGGTGACCCCTGGGTGCTCATGGTTACTTTGTCGCTGCAGAGGTCTCCAATGTCGAGTTCTGCAGTATAGTTGAGGAGAGTTGCAATATAGTTGTAGGAGCGGGTGCTTACATCATCTGGGAGAGGCGGGTCAGTAAAGATGCGTGCGACACGTTGTCAAACGCCTTACTGACGTCGAGACCAAGAATGGTGCGTGTGGCCCGGATGGGACCCGCGTCGAGTATGTCGTGTTGTATCGGACACACGATGTCCAGGGTGGACAGTCCAGCCCGGAAACCAATCATGTGGGGGGAGGGGAGAGGAGGTCCTTCTTGTCTACGTGGGTGTGAAGTCCGTGTAGAATTATGAGCTCCATATACTTCCCCAGGCAAGACGTGAGCGAGATGGGCCGGAAATTGCCCAGCTCGATTCGTTTGCCTGGTTTGGGTATGAAGATTACCTTGGCATGCTTCCAGGAGTCTGAAAGGCGACCTTCATGCCAGTGGTGGTTGAAAAGGCCCGCAAGTGCTTCGACTGAATGGCCGTCGAGGTTGCGTAGCATCTTGTTCGTGATGCGGTCGTCGCCGGCGGCTGCGGTATTCCGATGGTTTAGCTCCGGTTAAACTTAGTGTGTATGCGATAGCTGACCCGAAAAAGATGTTGCTTGGCTCGCGGCTTGTCGCTGTCGTTTCTCCGCTTATTGACGACGTCATTTGGCAAGCCGTTCCTCTCGTTGTTCCGGCGGCTCGACCGCTCGCTTGGCACTCCTGGCTTCTTGTGCTCGTTGTCGACTCTCCTTATACTACGCCACAACTTCGGGATCCGTTGACGTGGCTTCCCTCAGTCACCGTTGATGTAGGTCGCAGTATACACGCGGACTTTCCGCTTGTTCACCCGTCGATCATCTGAATAACGAGCTTGTTGTTGTTGAGACTGAAGGAAGAATGAAAAGGAAGTGCACGGGGGCCTGCCCACTGGCTCAAGCTGAGCCACAATCGCTGCCACATGCAGACAGAAGGAGAGTTGAAAGAGATGAGAGAGCCCCTAGATACCAGCCACGTAAGGCCAGGAAGCCACCCCTCAAGGTTGAGCGCTTCGCACCCTCTGTTTATAAAGGGTCCGAGCAATGACGCGCATCTGTTGCCCAACTACGCATGCGCAGCGCACCTGTAGCTACTGTGCATGCGTAACGCGCGCAGCGAGGCTGCGGAGTCGGCGGCGGCAGCTTCGAGGGCGCAACTCTGACGTCACGCGCGGCGCACTTGTTGCTCAGGGCATGCACATTAACGGCTCCGGGTCGGCCCGGTGACCTTAACTTTACATAGCGTAATGAAGCTACAGCTTCGAAAAAAACTCTGAGGACGTTTACGGCTGTGCAACGCGATGTTCAGCGATAACTGCATAGCCGTTTAGTATTGGGGATATATTCCTGGCGGACTGGTTTAGTGGTCAAGTGATGCACCCCTGCACGGGCAGGCGGCTGTTCCAAACAGAGCCACCCGTAGGCCTACGAAACCTAGATTGACCGCGACGTTAACGTCACGTGACATTACATTGGTGGGTGCGTTAATTTCACGTGACCGTGACATCAACGCACTTACCGGTTACGCCGACGGCGACGAGAAAGCCAGGGACGGGCGCCTAACAGCTATCGCTGTAAAGTTAGCTGCGGTTTTACTACTGCTGAACCTGGTTAGAGAGCGATAGCTCTGGTGTATCGGGCAAGTAGACGCGGCTCGTCGTCTGTAGCGTTGAGTGCGTTCCGCACACTCGATAGGCAGCGCGCCCACCCTGCCACCCTGGCAGGTGGCAGTTAAATTATTGGTTGATCGCGAGCAGTTGCTCACCCAATGAAAGCTGCGGCCTATTCTTCCGCCTTCTACCGGCGAATCTAAAGGTCAAAGGTCAAGTAATGCGACACCATAGTGGAGCACATATGGTAAGGCCTATAGCAACACTTGACCTCTGGCTCACTTGAAGGTCAACCGGAAACGCACGGCGGAATAGGTTTCACCTAACGTAGTTAAGATTTCGCTTCAAAACGCGATGCATTTCAGGCCTTCGTAGAGTCTTTCGGTAACTTCTCCAGACACTCTAGAGCTCCAGATAAATTTAGACCACCTGTGGTTCTTTAACATGCACTGGCTTAGCACAGTACACGGGCGGATCGCGTTCCTTATCCGCTGAAAGGCATCTGGTGCAGCCGGGATTTAACCCGTGCTCTCGGGCTTGGCAGCCTAGCTCCCAACGCCGCCAATATCCCCTCGGTCACCCTCACCTCCGCCGCGAGGAGTCCATTTCCCTTCGCCAACTTCCCTAACCTCGACCCGTCGCGGTGGCTCACTGGTTAAAGCGCTCGACTACTGATCCGGAGTTCCTGGGTTCGAACCCGACTGCGGCGGCTGCGTTTTTATGAAGGCGAAACGCAAAGGCGCCCGTGTGCTGTGCGATGTCAGTGCACGTTAAAGATCCCTCGGTGGTCGAAATTATTCCGGAGCCCTCCACTACGGCACCTCTTCTTCCTTTCTTCTTTCACTCCCTCCTTTATCCCTTCCCTTACGGCGCGGTTCATGTGTCCAACGATATATGCGACATATACTGGGTCATTTCTTTTCCCCAAAAACCAATTATTATTATTATTATTATTATTATTATTATTATTATTATTATTATTATTATTATTATTATTATTATTATTAATCGTGCCCCACTGAGCACGCTATAGGAATTGTAAAAATAAAAATGAACGAGTATAAATACTATAAATTCCATCTACTTCAAAATCCACTAGTTACGTTCTGGGGGACGATAACTAAACAGGCATTCAAATAAAGCCTGAGACAAACTTCAAAGACTTCGAGTAAAGTGGTGCAGCCTGGGAGATTTTCAAACTGCAACTTTAGTGCCAAGTTAAGAATTTCAGTGCAGCTTTTTCAGTCCACCAAGCGTGCTCTTAATATGAAAATAGTTTAAAAAAAAAGAGTTATGGAGAGTGCAACGATCCCAAAACATGGTCAGATCAAAACGTTATCCGTATAGATGAAGCAACAAAAAGGCAAGACAAATCCATGCAGCGTGCAAAAGCACAGCGACAAGTGTGTGTCGCCATTGCGCACGAGGTGCGCCAGAACAAATATTTACCGACGGCTCGGAAGCTTGAATGGTGTGCTAGCATGCCCGCGTAGTACCAGCAGGCCCCTAGCGAAAAACATAAACTTCCCTCCCGCAAGGAGAGGCGTCATGTGCATGCTAAGCGCACTGTCTTGGCGAGTTAATTGCCCTAATGAGGTTATATTCTTCCTTAGGCTTGCTGGTTTAGAAGGGTTGCATAGACCAGCGATAATGTTCACTCCATTTATAGTAGCAACTACTGCTTGAGCTGAGCCACCGGTCTCCATGGCAACCATATAAGTATGAACTCTGGAAATCCAATAGAAATCTTCTGAACACACTTCGCAGACTATACGGCCACCTAAAAAACGAACCAATTATGGACGACGACAACATATTGGAAACCTAATCTTCTCAGGTTTTCAGGTTGAATTAATCAACCTTAGTATTATTGTATAAAAAGAACCTTTAAAGCTCTTTTTATAGCAAACAACATACAATTCACTTCAGTTTCTCATGCTGATATCCTTAATTTGTATGCGCATGTATGTGCATTTTGTAGCACACTTTTTCATTCTTGTATCCATTGTGCATTATTATTATATGTTTAGCAAGTTTCTAAAGATAATTCCAGAATTATGTCATTACTTGGTATAATTGTATTACTTATCTGACATATTGCCGTGTTGGCGTATGCTGTTTACAGTTGCTTTCTGCGCCATGTACTATTTTCTTTAAATTAATTTGCCGGGAGCTGCTAATGTGAATAATTGCCACGGAAATCTATGTGAAATTATTGTTGTGCCAAACTGTCTAAGAGTCAAGAGCCATCTTCAGGACTCAACTTTTTTATCTTGCTTCTATTTCTGTCTCTGAAAGGAATAATCAAATAAAATCAAATTTACAAATTAGGCTAGCTGGCAATTAATCGCACCGGATTGGGGTTCATTAAGGTCGTACGTACAAACTTAAAACCAACTGTTCGTGCGTATGTGCAGTGAGCGGAGTGCTCTAGCGTTTTTTTACGAACTTCAGACTTATTGTTCAAGACTTCAAGGCGGTGTGTATCAGAAACTGCTATGAAATCGTCTATTCTTCACCGGACTGTCTTTGCATGCGGTCTTTCCTCGTGATATGAAGATGTTGTACATCTAAGACACCCATATAACCTGCCGCATGTATACATCTTATGCGAGAAGTTCTGTTGGCTGTTGATTATTTCACTCCTTTGCATAGGAAGGCGACGACAGTCACTAACAATTCCAAACCCACTGAAAAAAATTCATGACTTGTTCAGACATTCCATTCCACACTCTCAGAAGACTGTTAGACCTCTCCTTGAAAGCATCAAACGCCAACCCCGCTCATTTCTTCAGCTAATTCTAAGCTTTGAAGCTCGCATCTTTGCAAAGCGAAGCACAATAGCACGTTAATAGCGTACAGGCCGATGAACAACTCGCGTTTCAGGTTACAGAGCACAGTTTTTTTAGTTTCGTCATCATCATCAACATCAGTCCAATGATGTATAGAGCACATGAAAGCCCTCTTCAAACCTCATATTACGCCCCTTCATTATGTCCGTGAATATTTAGACAAATGATTTCATTAGATTCTCCGGTGACCCAGACGACGCTTCTATTGGTGTTGACTGTTATTCTAGCACCGTTTATCTCTTCCATGCATTACAGTCTCAGCCATCTGGTCTTCTCCTTAATGCCAGACGAATATATCGTTTAACATTAGGAAAGAGGATTTTATAGATGCGTAAGCAAAAGTGCTCCAGCGACTATGTTGTGATTTTTCTTTAATTGCGTTAAGGGTCTTTGCAAATAAGGCTAGCTTCCACACCAGTAGGAAAGGCGCGAAGACTAGTCCTAAGCCACTGTACATGACTTACGTTTCGAAGCCACTCGACGGAGCGATGAAAACAACCACAGTGACGCGACTTGTTTATTCTGGAATTCATTATGCTGTCGCCGCCGCCACGGCAACCACGACATCGCAAACAACGTCCCCTAACGGGAGACCACAATACTAAGCGAGTGCGAGCATTACTTGATCAGAGAAGACCACGCAGCAGTCAAGACGCGAATCACAGGCCTGGCATTTCGTTCAGCCATTCTGTTTTAGTGACATTAGTGCCACCAAAAAAAAAAGGAACTGAATGGAAAGACACTCCCAGATGTTAGCCGCCAACACTTTGCACTTCATGGCCGGAAAATATTTGCGGATGGCTCTACGTTTTCGACTTCAAATTGGGAGATCGCGCCGGAGGCTGAAATACGCGGTTCACCTTATGTAAATTGGAAAGTAACAGTTCTCATATGATTAAGAGCAAGGAGCTTGTCTAACTTTGGGGGAAAATTTAATCGCGCCGCGTTTCTAATGCAGAAGCTAATCTTTACAAACACGTTTGTTGAGTTATATAACGACGGCCTTTTTTTCGTTTAATAACCACTCACTCGATTGTGCACTTCTCAAAGCGGAGCAAATTCAGATTGTTTGGGACTTGAAAGGACGGGGGAGTTGTTTGAAACCTCTAAATAAAGTCTATCGATTCGAACCCGCTCAAAGTCAAATTATATCGTTTGCATTTTCCTGAAAATTACAGTGGCGATGCGGAAGTAAAAGCTAATTTCCACACATGCATTTAGGAAGGAACACGCCAGAATTTGACTGGCACGCTAAGTCCGCACAGTGCAGGCAATAGGTTTCGCACTAAGCAGTTAACAGCATTTTATGCAGATGTTGCATGCAGTTAGTCTAGCTTGAATCAGACAGCAAATGTCTGTGTACAACTGAATGACACCTAGGAAGGTGTAGAAAAATATTATATCGTTTAACTGCAGACATTTCAGTTTCGCGTCAATCAAATGTTTTCTAGAATCAAATACAATCAGTCAGGGTTTTTTTCGCTTATAATTTGTGCTAGTAACTGTGCCCACTCGGCCATGTTTCAGCAGTGAAATCATCTGCTATGTTCTTTATTCAATTAAAATCATTCAATAATTGCTCCGCATTTCACAAAGGCGTCATAGCAGTGGGGTTAGAGATTGTCGAAAAACACGTCTTCGTTAACAGAGCACGCTTGCATTTCCGAGAGCCGGTTATATTGCTGCACAGTTTTAACGAAACATAATTTCGCAACTAAGTTAATACTCGCACGGTACTCTCGAATTTTACAAGAATGGTCACGTAATGTTTAGAAACTTGGCAGTACACTTCGCATTAAGACCAAGACCCAAAACTAAATGAAGAATAAAACGAGCAGACACCGTTGGATATGTTTGCATAACTAATAATAATATTCGCCCCGTTTGGAAGGCGGTGACACGAGGAGGCCGTATAGAAAATGTTTTCTCGGGAAATTGGATTAAAGTGGCATGCGCAGCTTAGGAAGACACAAACAGGCAAGCACCACTGCTTGTCGTTACCCGCTTCAAGAGCTACGCCAAGCGGTATGTTGCAACCGCTCTGACGAAAGAAGCGACACGACATAAGGCATTAAGCCCATAGGATGCGAAACCGCTTCGTGTTCAGACCTAAGTCGTCTGTATGGATGTCCTTGGCTCTCAGCTGAAGACGACTTACTGCAAGCATTGTTAGTAGCACATGCTATGCCCACGCTACATGCTATGCCCACGCTTACGGGGGCGCAAAAGAAAAAATTTTTGAGACTTCAATTTTCTGCCACGTGCAGCATTGAGGTGCTTTGAACAAAATTTTAAAATATGCAAGAAGAGATTATAGTTCGTCTCAAGGCTTTTCCTCAATCACTTTCGAAGCATCTTCCTTCGACTATAAAAGGAACAAAGGTAAAACAAGCAATAATGCAGAAAAAAGAAAAAAAAGATGAAAAGGAGTAGAGAGGTTGATCAAAGATTCCCGCGTCTACGTTATTAAAACATTCAAGCGCGGACTTTATTGTTAATCTCTCTCCACGTCCCAAGTCGATCTAAACATGAATGCATAGAACGGCAAGCTCGTGTCATTTTTTTACATTTAAAAAATTCACAAGGGCTCCCAATTACCTTATCTGTTGGCAAAGCAACGACATTAGATGCAGTTGATATCTTAAGCGGGAGTGAGGTCACTTCCCTCCAACCAATGAAAATTTCCGCTTTTGTAGCGTCACTCTCGCCAGCCAATAGGAGAATTTTACGACCGACAACGCGTTTACTTTTTTCCTGCTGAGGCTGTCAAGAACCGCAAAATTGTCGTCTTTTTTTGTAGCTAGCGAAACATCACACTACCAGTTATTCCAGTCCTACGGATGCTCTCAAACAGAACCGCATCCCTACATACAAGGGAGAACTGCTTATGCACTGAGTGAGTGATGAACACCCATTTTAAAGTTCTCAATTAAACAACACATTTTTTTTTGGTATATGCATTGTCAGTCGCTAGAGAAAAATAGATCTACAGATATTATTTACACGTTTCGTTGGTCTTTTATCTTCATGCGAAGCAGAAAGGCAGTAATTGCGCGTTTTTAGTACCCCATGTGCGAAGGCAGTGTGAAACGTCGGCGCAAGTTATGATAGTGTGATATTCTTGTGCGCCGAATAAGAAAGGATTGAAAAAACCGCATTCAGGTTTGTATGCTCTAAAACTAGATTTATTAGAAACAAGGCGGTAAACACAGCGATCGACATTATTATTAGAAATACTCCTTGGAATCAGATATAAAACCTTTTAGGCACTAAACCGGGTAGAATTATAAACCTTCAATTCTTCTGCATGGTGCACGCACTGACATCTCTCATTCTTTTCTTTTTCCTCGATGCTACTGGGGAGTGGAAAAGGCATATTGGAATTACAGCGGCATGTACAGATTTTGATAGATTTGTGCGTGTACTTTAATGAATATTACAGCCAAAGTTGAATTTGTCTGTTTGTTGTTAAAACCTCCCTGTACTGAACCCAAACTCGACAGTGTGCGCAAATAAATAAAATTAAATCAATAAACATTGGAACTGAAGAACCTTACTGGCAGCATTTTGAAATCTCGTTCAACAAAAGTCCAGTTACCACACAATCTCGTGTAAGGGTCGCACCCATATGTAGGCTGCCCCCTGTTTGGGACTATATAACTGAGGAAAACAGGTGGTTACTTGTTTACTTTTAATTCATGTATGGAAAAAACTACGAAATTCACACCCATTTTTTTCTTTAGGTGCAGCCCTCACACGACTTTATCTGGTGTCTTTTCGGCTGCGTCTTCAGGTTAAGTGTTCCTAATCAATACCTGAATCAGGAGTATAACATTTACAATTGTACGACCTTATCTTTATTTTTTGATGACGTCTCTAACAATACTACAGTCGACGCTTGCGACTTGAAAGGCCTTTCAATCTCCTAGAGCACTTTTGGTCAGGACTGGTGACCATGACGTTGATATTCTATTCGCAGCGTTCTCATATGCTCATAGGGGCCGCGCCGCGGCATTTATCCGAATAATCCAATGAGCCCAGGAGGCAATGGAACCTAATTTTTGCGTTGGCTTCTTACCGTTATCAACTGACGTCATAGTCACGTCTCGTTCACCGCCAGATCTACTGTGATTTTGGCAGCACATACGACCGGATTAATATGCAGCTTCGTTTCTAGCTATTATAAATGTCGCACTCGTATTCGTACATGCAACAAAAAAAAATATTTTTTTTTATCCTCTGAGCTCGGTTTTTCGAAGACATGCAGGTTAGTAATTGAATCATACCGTGCAGTGTTCTCGGAGCGTGAACTTTGTAAATTCCTTCATCATTGTAAACACAAACTGGTTTTGTCTTCAGAGAAGGTGTTCGCCCCGTTTTTCGGAAATCATTCTCACCCTGAGGGACCCTGGTCGATGAAGGTTCATGAAACTCTAAATCATCGTCAAGGTTTATGTAATGCAGCTTGTCATTGTCGAACGGGTTCCTATGCGCAGCTACTAGCACCCAACTCTCGGAAAATCTTATTTTTGAGGACGCTCGATAACTCAATAAACGCGCCGGTGCCACCGACCTCTGTTATTACTGGGGCAGCCGCCGGCATCGCCTAGAAAACCCGACAAAGAAGAAAAACAGAACTGCGGAATGCGGCATGCTGCATTCCACCGCTCCCGTTATAAAAGTCCGTGGTTCAGAAAGAGGCCGTTCTGTTGTCGCAGTGTTGTTATTTTTCTCCCGGAGTTCCAGCTTGTCGTGCCCTGTTTCGGGCTTGAATTTATTTTGTGTTCAATAAAGCGACTTTTCAAGCACTATATTTTTCTCTGATCCGCGCTTGTTTCGCTCACGACTGAAGGGCTATCACGGACGGCTTGCTCCAAAGCTCTCTAAATAAAGTCGGCTTGTATGTTCAAGTATCTGCCGTTTTTTTTTTTTCAATATCTCTTTCGAAACGCCGGATGCATTATTTGCTGCCTAAACTGGTTTACTCTTGCGAACAGCTGGATATTTATCACAAGAGGCTAGGTTTCCCAGGTTCCGGATATTGTATCGCCTTCCCCTCAGACGAAAAAAAGTTGGGATGCGGCATTCTTTGCAAGCCACTCGGCACGCGCCTAAGCCGAGGTTTCGTCTTGAATGCTAGAAGCCTTCTCTTGCCTGCCGGCCATAAATTTCGAGGCATAAGAAGATTCCTTGGTCACAAGCGCAACTGACGCTTAAAAGCTGTAGTGAGCGTCGTTTTGCCGAAGAGTATCCCATCCCGCTACATTCATCTTTCAGAGTCTATTCGCGTGGAGCTCTACATTGTTCTTCCGTTTTCGGCTCTTTAGTATATCGTATTGTAGAGCCGTTCCTGGCAATCTCTCAGTGAGGCTGTTCGATAATCATTGTTAGTGGTTGATGTGCTTATTTATCTTTAGTGCAGTCTCGCAAAGCCTAAGTGAAGACCGTAAAACTAGCAAAAAAGTTACTGTATAGGCACTGAACTCATGAATGTCTCGGTAGTCTTGCTCACACATTTTACCATCTTCGCTGATGGCAAATGCGCATAACTCAGGATTTTTTTTGTATTGAAAAAGACCATAAAGTGTTGAAAATTTCTCAGGAGATATCGAGTTATCGAATTCTGTATTCCTGCAAACGAGATTTTGTAGCACCTCTGAACTTTGCCCATTCTCATCGCCGCAGAACAGCGGATGTTTCATTTCGCGTTGCTAACCCGGGTACTTCAAGTCATCGCATATGCCATTCAGCTATGCGTTCCCCTTGCAAGTGTCCGGGGATTCCATTATTGCATAAAAGAACTCAGTGACAATATGCCGTGAAAAATATGAATAGGTCATGTTTACTCGATCAACACTGAAACCTGACGCACGTGCCAGTCGTCTCCAGGCAAGTGGCAAATGCTTTCTGTTGCAAGGAAATTTGCGCTTTACTGGAGGAAGTTGTACGATCTGCATAATTTATTCAAGGAACCTCTCGATGAATACGAAGCGTCAGAATGCATCCACAGAACATGCGAGATGAATGCGGCTTTTCTCGAGCTCAAATTTACGCCTACCAAAGACGCATACCGTATTACCTTTTTTGCAAGCGATTGCTTCCCTTTATGCATGAAGGTTTTTCGCCTTCACTTTCGGCTTTTCCGGCCTACCGAGTGCAGTATAGGCCGTGCTTAGAATGTTATCCTCTGGGCGAAACTAGCGACAACACGTTCTCTATTGTAATGAAGTTGAGAGAAAAAAAACACATCTAACCCGTGTACAGGTCCTGAACTCGATTGAAGTCCCTAACTCTGATTGAGCTGTAGTCGGTTCCGTAAAGGACAACTGAAGCGGTCTTAGAATTCTGCGAGTTTAAAGGGCTCGAATGTCTGAAACTTGCAGGTAACGCATGCGATGGCTTTTTGCGCTAGGATTTGGAAAAGTGACTTAATCGTGCGAACACAGCCGCATTGGCTTTCAGGCTGCTCTGCAGCTCACAGCGACTGGCAGAGGCCGCAATGATGACGTCATGTGAGACGGCGCTACGTTTCCAGAGAGGAAACGGTTTGTTCAAGGAAGAAATCTGACGCCATCAAAGGTGAAGTCCATGAAGAGCTGCTTGGCGACCCCGGATGACGTGCAGAACTATGTGGGCGAAGGCCCACATACTTGCAGCGAGTGATGGCTCAACAGGCCTCTTTCACCTTTTGTAGTTAACGATATAACATATTGCTTGAATAAATATGTCGACAAACTTTGTGAGGGGGTAAACGAAAATTATTTGCATTTTTACCGTCCGTATTGCAAGAGATACACAAGGCATTACTAGGCGAGGTGTGCGATCTCTTCAGAATTTGCTTTTAGAATCCATTATAATTTCAAATACCATAGACACTGTGTACTTGTTCTTACATATCAATAAACTCTAAACTGAAAAAAAAAACGAATGTTATTGCAAATTAGTATTTTAACACTAGAGACAAGAAGTAAGGAATGAAAACGAATTCCTTGAAGCCCTACCGATTTCGAAAGTTCCCACTTCTAATTGACTTTCGCACAGAGAACCCTATTAAGTGTTGACTGAGCAAACGGCATTGCTCTCTCCATGAAGCCGGCCTGTTGAAACAAGCGACGAAGCGCGCGTTAATCAAAGTGCTTTATTGGAAAACGCAGGATGTTGTCCCTAAGCTCTAAGTTAAGCCTTAGGGTCGACAAAGTGGTGCTGATTGCATGTGTGCCGAAATACACGAATGTATTGATTGAGGCCGTGTCGCCGCCCTTTTTCCCAAAAAAAATTATCGACGAGGCTATTCGCAAAGCAGCTTTTACAGCCCACTCAGTCGGTCTCATGACCTGCAGGCAACACTGAATTAGTTGACCCAGCGTCTCAAAGACATTAATCTTTAGATTAAACCAACCAAAAAGGACGGAGGTAAACTGAACTCGCAACAAACGCAATGGTGACAATGTGGGCGAGTAGTTATACCCGCGTCGAAAAAACCAAGCACTGAAGAACGGGACGATCGAAGGAGGGAAAATGACAACACGGGCGATGACACTGACCTGAATTTTTATTAGAGCACCATTAAAATGTATAATTAACAAAAACAAAGTGAAATACGAAAGGAACAAAGCGAGCTCAGCCTATTTCCATTTGTCGGCTCACTCCCATCCATGTGGTCATGCTCCTTTGTTGTAGGAAGCGGCAGTCATTCTCGATACAAGGAAAGGGCAATTGTTTCGCGATATTATTCAAGAGACGTGCGGAACTTGTCCTGCGCAGACGTCCGTGGCTTTGTGTGCCGAAGTAATCTGTTATACATAGACGGCTTTTATAAGTGACGGGCTCCGTGAAACGTGCGCGTGTCGTTCTTTTCGTGTTTGAGTTATTTTAACCTTTTTTTTTCCTATTTTTTTCCGCGCTGTTTCTTGCCCATGCTGGCAACAAACGATACAACGTATCGAAACGTGTTTCGCGCCAAAATGACTCAACGTCATAAAATCCAAGACAGCTCGCCACACCAATTGCAAAACAAAAGTAGGGCCCCTTCACAGGAACCTATTTGCTTTGGCGACTCGTCCTATTCTACAACGCTCATTAACTTCCGTTCATTAACAACGCTCATTAAGAGTTCCGAGGCTGCATATCAAGACAGGTCCGTCTTTGTTCCTTTGACCTTCAATCAGCCTTCCGCAAAGCACATACCAGGAAACTTTATCAATTCGGGGACTAACCGTTCTGAATACGTGTGCTGGACCCTTACGAAAGACTCATTTGTAGGGCAGTTTTTTCATTCGTTCCAAGTCCTTCCTACGCTGTGGCGTTTTTTACCCATGTGGTGTTCTTTGAACTTCAATAGCTGGTACAACGTCGAGTGGAATCAGTAAATACTTGGCGGGTTTCGCTCAACTGAAAAATTGGCAGTGGCTTAGCTCGGCCATGCCAGGGTATACGTAGTGAAAGCTAAGGCATAGCTTGATTAGCCTTGGTTAATCTTGATTGCAAGTCCAGGTTAGTCTGATTATCTGGCTAGTTGTTGTCACGTGGTTCGTCACGCGGTTGGTCACGTGACCAGTCGCGTGGTTAGTGACGTGGTGCGGTGCCACCACGGTGGGAATGCAAGCACAGCGAAACTGCAAGTTCGTGGCCAGTGTAGCTTTCGCTACAAATCAACTCAACGCGAATGCTTCCTAAGTGGCATCGCGGCGACATGGCCATTCGAAAATGTTTAAGCTGGATCAGTGCAGCTGCGCCGGAAGAGTGCGAGACTGGAAGAGCAAAATAAAACACTACTTTCTACATAGGACGCAAAACTAGCACTGCACTCGTGGCTACATCTTCACGCAGTCATAGTCGAATTGGACCGATGGGCCACAACTTCTGATTTACCACATTCACTCGCATAATCAACGCACATTTTTTCAGAACGAAAATCTCTAAAAACTTTCGGGGTGCGTAGATTACGCGGAGTAAAATATTCAGAAATAGCGTACTTTTTACAGGTGGGGGTTCACTACGCGAGTGCGTTGATAATGGGAATAAATACGGTATACCAGCTTACATATGCTCCACACGATAGCTAGGCGAGCGAGTTAGTGATACATATTCAAAAATAACAGCGAGAAAAACAAGCGCTCGTCCTGTGTTTTCTACCCTTCGTCCTCGTTATTCGCGCTGTTATTTTTGACTATGGTTACATATGCTTGTTCAGGACCTGGAAGAATGCAGCATGCTGAATTTGTACACCGAGAGCGACAATGTGCAAATTGAGTTAATTTCTTCGTTAAATAATAATAATAATAATAATAATAATAATAATAATAATAATAATAATAATAATAATAATAATAATAATAATAATAATAATAATAATAATAATAATAATAATAATAATAATAATAATAATAATAATAATAATTGGTTTTGGGGGAAAGGAAATGGCGCAGTATATGTCTCATATATCGTTAGACACCTGAACCGCACCGTAAAGGAAGGGATAAAGGAGGGAGTGAAAGAAGAAAGGAGGAGAGGGGTGCTGTAGTGGAGGGCTCCGGAATAATTTAGACCACCTGGGGATCTTTAACGTGCACTGACATCGCACAGTACACAGGCGCCTTAGCGTTTTTCCTCCACAAAAACGCAGCCGCCGCGGTCGGGTTCGAACCCGGGAACTCCGGATCACTAGCCGAGCGCCCTAACCACTGAGCCACCACGACGGGTAAATGCAACTGTGGGCGTTCGTGGTGGCGAGCGACGGCACGTAACACTGCGGCCCGTACTGTTAACAAATTGCTTAGAGTTAAATCATTGGCGAAGAGGAGACGACGAATGCGAAGAGTAGTAGTTAGAGAACGTGACACGTGTCCAACGTTCATGGACAAAAATTTTTAATACTAGAATATTTCAAGGTACTGCTATAAAAATATTGAATGTAATGACCAATTCCTCCGACGAGGAGCAAAATCTTTCCTTTAATGTTTTTTCATCACTCCCATCGGGCAGTTAAAGCTGCCATACACAACCAAAGGGGAACGTTTTTGAATACATTCAAAAACGCTAATAGCAAAAAATTGCAGTCCTGCAGACGGGAGATCTCCGGAAATATTCAGTGTTATAGTGAAATCTTACAATAAATGAAAAAAAAATGCGTTCACAAACTCTTTTCTATTGAAAAATGTTTTTGTCCAGGCTTGCTGGGTATGAATATCAAGGAATCAGTTGCTGGTTTCTTCGTGTTTGCCAAATATACACCGCGTGAGGTGACCATTGTTGAGCCCCGGAATGTCGTCACAGGGAGGCCGCGCACAGCAATCCGGATGAGTTCAAACCAGATGTGTTCCGGTCTGTGGTGCCACAAGGCACCAAAGTGCCTGCAGCCTCCATACGTTCTTGCGAGGGGTGCAACAAGGACAAAAGGTAAGTTGCAGTTCAGCCCGCATTGAATGGCGAAGAGCACGAAATACACTACATGCTTCGCAAGCTAGCAACACTATGCGAGCACCTGTCACGCCGCGTGATTTCATAAAGACCGCACATGTTGCAAAAAAAAATACGTTACAAGGAAGCGAGACTATTTAATCGGGCAAGCAATAAAGTCAAATGAAGAACCCGTTGTGTTAGACCCTCGTTTTTCACTGGTCTTAATATCCTCCCAAAAGGCAACGTTGCCAGAATAATGAAGACTAAATACGTGTGGAGAATTTTAGTACGATCTTGAAACGCGGTAATTATCTCCGGACAAAAAAAAATACATCTTTTGATCTATATCTGTTGTATATAGGCTGCTAATCTGCGTATTCATTAAATTTCTGTCTCTAATGATTAGATTCAGCGAAAAAAGGAGCGCTTTCAAATTTTGGGGATGGGCACCGGAAGCTCGATTGTTGTAAAAGTAGGGGCATTGATTTCTATAGTGGCTGGTTCCAGCCTTCAAATTTTCTTGAGCCAACGGCCGCATCATTACTGAAACAGAAAACGTACGTGTTTATTGGCTCCATTTTCCCATATCTACCCCCCCCCCCCATTTTTTTAGCCTTATTATTCGCTTTTTAATGACGCCTTAATGTTTCCGCCGCTGAAATTCGAGGCTGACGCGTATGAGAGCCTTTGCAAGCGTGCCGCAACATCCAAAGATCATTGAGTTCTTCGATGAAAAACGGTTAATTAATAATCCTCGGTCTGTGACTTCTTTGTACGTTCGCGTATTTATGGATATAATTCATGGGAATGGCGCAGAAGCTACTCAGAGAAGGTCAGCGTAAAGAATTCTGAAAACGGAGTTGCGGAGACCGGGAACGAAATGTGACCGTGAAAAAGACGGAACTGGTTTTCGTGTTCACGTGCCTTCTTTGTTTCAGTACCGTTCATCGCGGTATTCAGAATCCTTTACAATTATTAACCAGTTAGTCTAGACCAAAATATTACTTCAGTTTCCTGCATATGCAACATGTATAACCACTGATAAAGATAATGGTCATTACCTCGAACCAAACAACTTGAGAAACATACTTACGTTAGGAGAACGCTACTAAGTAAAACCGTAAAAACACGACATTCCCTAAAGCATTGATTATGCTGAAGGCTTAGAGAATTATTTGCATACCGCCTGATTGTGTAAGGAATGGAATATTACACTCTGGACCTCTTTCTGCAACTCACATTCATGGGACTCAATTTTTAGCACAGCTCCAATAACGAAAATCCAACGAAAATCTAACGAAATCTAACGATAACAAAAAACGAAAATAAATATTTATGAACGGTCCACCATTTCTCCCCAAATCCGAAGTTTCCGGTGAAACGGGGGTGCAGTGCTTAAAGGACATCCGAAGAGATTTTAGAATTCGATGACTTTATACGAGCCAAATGTGTGAAACTTGCAGGTGAAGCATGCGACATATTTTTGCGCTAGCATTTTAAATGGTGACGTAATCGCCGACTGAAGTGGCGCCGACGTTAAGGCTTCTCTGCAGTGCACAACGACAGGCAGTGGCCGCAATGATGACGTCACGTACGGCGGCGCTAAGTTTCCAGCGAAGAAGCACTTGTATCAGAGAATAAAACGACTTTCATCGAAGGTGAAGCTCACGAAGCGTTGTTTGGTGGCATCGGAAGACGCAGGCCAGTATATGTAGACGAAGGCAGCGGACATCTTAAAGTTAGGCACCAACGACGTCACCACGCACTACTCCATTGCAGTGAGGAGAAGCTTGAACATCGTTGCGGTTTTAATCGGTGATTACGTCACCATTTTAAATGCTAGCCCAAAACTATTTTTCATGCTCTACCTAGAGGCTTCATAGATTAGAATTTTTGAGTAACCTCGAATTATCAAAAAAGCACTTCCCCTTCTTATTAATTACCTTCTTCGAAACGAATGGCTGTCTGGCTCGCTGTCTAACCTGTAGGGCACGTGACCTTTTCAACCGAACCGAGTTCAGGCGAAACGTCACATTTGCTCCTCGTACAGCAGAGCTGGAAGCTATTTTGGTAAAGCAAATATCGATTATTTATTTATTTATTTATTTATTTATTTATTTATTTATTTATTTATTTATTTATTTATTTATTTATTTATTTATTTATTTTATTTATTTATTCACATTTTCTGCAACGCCGTGAAGGCATAATTGCAGGGGAAATACAAACACAATTTTCAAAGATACATCTCACAGCATGCGACATGGGCTCAACCTCTGGTACGAAAGAAGTTATGTAAAATGAAAAGGAACGTCAATGTGAAATCACATCAGTCAAAGTAAGGAAATGGAGAAAGCGAAATATGAAGAGCGGGAAAGAGTATCCAAGTACATAAAGCACATCAGAGGTCCGACAACATTGCACGAAACTTTGCCTCGCACTGGCATTCGATCACAGAGTGAGGCAGCTTGTTTCATTCATTGATGGCATGTGAAAAAAAAGAGCGTTTGTAGGCATCAGTACGGCACGTCATTTCCCGTATCTTCTATTCGTGGTCGCATCTTTTTGGTACAAAATGTGGTGGGAACAGATAAGTTTTAGAGTTAATGGCAGTTTTATTGTACTAAATCCGGTAGAGAAGTTCTAACTTAATTCGCAAACGGCGCTTTTCCAGAGAGTCCCAGTTCAACCCCTGCTTGATGCAGCTACTACGGACGTTAAAATAATATTTGTTTGTGACAAATCGCGCTGCACAACTCTGTACACGCTCAAGCATAGCACAACGGGTCCCGATTTGAGGATCCCAAACTGCTCAGGCGTACTCTATAATAGGTCTGATGTTTGTGAAATACAAAATTTTCTTAACCATGTGAGGATCATCTCAGAAATTCCTCTTTAAGAAGCTCAACATTCTTGATTCCTTTGGCGATATATATTCGATTTGTTTTTCCCAAGTCAGGTCAGCAGAACTGTAAACATCAAGATATTTATAATCGGTTATTTTAGTTAAAGGTCCTTTGTTTAAAAGGTAGACAGACAAAATTGGAGTTCGCCTGCGCATAAAAGAAATACAGTAACGTTTTGCAGTAGTCAAACACATCTTCCATTTATCGCACCAGATTTGAATGCGGTCCAAGTTTTGCTGAAGATTATCTGAATCACATGGTGCTTTAATAGAACGAAGCAAAACACAGTCGTCGCGTATAGCCTCACCTGGCAAGTCACACTTTCCGCTATCTCATTGACATATATTAAGAACAGTAAAGGCCCCAACACAGATCCCTGAGGGCCACCAGAAATGGCCGCTGCAGTGTTTGATAAGCACCCATTTAGGCATTTACTAAGACGCATTACGTGCGCCCTTGCAGGTAATCTTTATTCCATTGAAACAATTTGCTTTGTATGCCAAGAAACGATAGCTCATGGAGTAGCAGGACATGAGAAACTGTGTCTAAGGCCTTCTTAAATTCTAAAAATACACAGTCTACCTGCTCGCGGCTGTCGAAAGCAGAGAAAACGTCATGACTAAATTCGGCTAATTGGGATATGCACGAGCGGTCAGACCTGAAACCATGTTGGGAGTCGGTGAGCAACTTATTGCTTTCAAGGTGTTTCATCACGGAACTGTAAGTGATGTGCTCCATTAATTTGCAACAAATACAAGTAAGGGAGATAGGCCTGTGGTTAGCGACACTATTCATTGAGCCACATTTGTGAATAGGAACTACATTAGCCATTTTCCACTCGTCAGGAAGACAGCTGGCTTTAAGCGATTTGTTGAACAAAATCAGTAAATAGTGAGCAATCACATCAGAGCAGGCCCGCAGGACATACGAAGGAAGACCGTCGGGCCCACCTGCAGAACCAGCCTTAATGTCTTCAAGTAATTTTGTTACACCACTGTGCGTAATAACCAGGTTAGTAGTATCACTGCTTAGTGCCTCAGACACTGGAGGGAGATTGCTAGAATAAGGCGGAGTGAAAACAGACTGGAAATAACTGTTAAATGAACAGGCCTTCTTATAATCATCATCCACCAGTACACCGTTACAATCTACTAAGTTTGGGATTCCTACTGGCTCTCTTCAATTCTATTTTAAAAACTTCCAAATTTCCTTGGAATTAGTTTGCAGCTTATCTCCCAAAGCATAAAAAAGGTCACGCCTGGCTACCTTATTCATAATATGTATTTCATTGCCAAGGTGCTTTAAGAAGTCAGAGACAGAGCGATCATTGCTTCGTTTGTACCTGCATATGAGACGGTGTCTTTTTTTGATAAGCAAACGAGTCTCGCGAGTCACGCATGGCTTATCAGCTCGCCTTTGGCAAGACATATCTTTACTAGGGATGTACTGAGTGATTAATTTTTCAAGTATATGTTTAAAAATTAACCACAGCCCATTACAATCTAAATTTTCACTGGCCACAGTGAATTCAGGTAACAAATAGTTAGGCTGAGCGCAAATGGAAGTATAATCACCCTTTTCATAGAAATAAACCCTTCTGGTTCCCGCATGTGCTGATCGAGAGCTAACAGGCATAAGCCGTGCAACAACGCAGTCATGGCCACTTATTCCCGGAACAACTATAACGTCACTAATGATGGACGGTCTGTTAGTAAAATTTAAGTCGAGAATAGAAGCACCGTTACTTCCTTGTCTTGTTGGTTCTGCAACAAACTGGTACAGGTCATTAGCTAAAATAAACTCAGAAAAGCCTACTGATAAGGCACTCGAGTATGTCATATTGCATTTATCATTGTCCCACTGGATAGTGGGCGTATTAAAATCACCACCTAAAACAAAATCTTGGTTGAGTGAAGATAACAAATTTGATAGGTATTTAAAAACGTCAGGATTAGTACATGCAGGAGAACGGTAGAACGAGCCAACAGCTAAGTGACGACCATTATCTAACTGCACATTGCACCAAATTGATTCGCCGCACTCCAGAGGCAAGGACAAAGCAGCAGATCGCAGGCAAGCATTGACAAGCAGGAACACACCCCCTCCATGGGTATTCCTGTCACGACGATATATTTCGAAACCATTTGGAAAAATTTCAGTGTCCAGAATAGAATCATGAAGCCAAGATTCGGTGCCAATGACAATATGTGGCCTAACGGCAGAGACTAGAGCTGCAAAGTCATCTACTTTATTTTTAATTATTCGGCAGTTTACAACAAGAACAGTCAAGGGCTGCAGTACAGATGCAGAACAGTCAAGCCGGCCCCTAGTAGAAAGGCTCCGGCTAGTCCCTTATCTTGTTTCTAGCCATCTTTTATTAGTCTCGATAACTTGGTTGTGTTTCTGGTCATAAAAGAAACATTTCTCATCTACTATCAGTTTGTCACACCGTAGCTTAAAAGGCTTTTCCAAGGCACGGGCATACTTCAAAAGCTTCTAGCGCGCATGTCTCACTGTAAAAGTGAAGTCCTCAAGAATAGCAAAAAAGGTTTTCTTTAACCTTGGGGCGCATGAAAATACTCGCTCCCTATCGTTGTAGGTAGAAAATTTAACCACAATTGGACGGTTCTTATCACGGTTGTAGTGTCCCAATCGACGTGCGCACTCAATGCTGTTGAAGCAAACAAGCGCACCAAGGCTTTACTCGAAAAAAGACCGTGCTTTTTCCTTAGATTCAACCCGGCTTTCATTCAGCGAATCAGGTAATCCAGAAAGTACTAGATTATTCTTGCGTAATTGATTAGCGGCATCATCTAATGACGACCTCGCCTGAGCGACCTCGCGGGTGAGATAATGAACTGCACTAGATTCGAAAAGGTGATTAGCGTCATTATGACTCAATTAGTGTTCCAGCACAGCAACTCTGCCCGCCAGCTATTTCAGTGAAGCCGTCACCACACTCTGCTGTTCTTGCGCAGCCTTTACTTCGCGTAGGAATTGTAACTCAACGTTTTCTAACCGCGTCACAATTTCGTAAAACCCGTCGACATTGGGATGCGTTAGAGCCTTGCTTCCGAACCGGGGTTTCGCTCAATATTGCCGCGAAGCAACCGTAACAACTGGGCAGCACATTTGCAAGAAAAGCCAGTGAAATTACATAAACGCTGCTTAATAGATAGTCTACACTGAAACACAGCGTTGGGACACGACACCGCAATAAGAAACGAACTAGAAATGCTATATGCCTCAGCGAATTGAAGATAACCAACCTGTACAAAAAAAGGAGGTTGAGCCCATGTCGGAAGCGATGTCGCGCCCACACTGACGCTCGAAGAAGTGGCGGTTAAATAAGTGCACTCTGTCCCTTGCGTCACTGTTGGGGCCGGGTAGCCAGACGAGGTAATCTGTACCGGTGACGTTCAGTGGCAAGCGGTGCATATCCGTGGAAGAAGCAGGCAGAACGGTGAATAATCCAGAAATGTGACTAATGCCACTTCGGTATGCGTTGGGTCGTCAAATGGAACGGTGCCGTCCAGGAACGGGATCGTGGCAGAAAGGCAGGCAAGGACCGGTACAAAAAAGGAGGTTGAGCCCATGTCTGTAGCGATGTCGCGCCCCCGAACAGCTGGTACAGTTAGATTCCTAAATAGTGTCCTGTTTACAAAGCGTCAATAAAACCTCAATGGTTGCCCATGGTTCTTTCTAACTTCTAAACAAGATAGCATGTTAACTATATCTTGCTTAAATTATTTTCTGAGAATTTACTTTGACATCTTGTTTTACGTTTGGAGATGGATACTAAGTTTCTAGCTCTGCAGACGGTAAAAAAAGTTATTCTACACGTAAGGATATCCCAGCTAGCTTGGGCAGTTTCATGCAGATAGTTAGTCTCTGTGTGCTGAATGACTACAACTCTTAGCGACCTTTAAAGTGTAGTTAAAACATTAAAAAAAAGCCTTTCGACTGATTATGCTGTTTGGTTCTTTGCTTGATCAGCTGCTTGCTTTTTTACAGTTTTGCCAACTCAGAGAAAGCCTTCCTAATATTTCCGAATCCTTGACTACAGCCACGTATTTCCAAATCTTGAATTAGTGGCATTAGAGAGCTTGAAATGAACAGGGCTTGGCGAGCACGAGAGAATTCTTAGAGCGCTAGCCGACTATTTAGGCAGCAGGACTTGTCAATGGTCGTTAAGGGTAACGGACTTGCTTCCAAGATGAGGCAAACGTATTAGTGGGCGGCAGAAAGTTAGGTGAGCGGATGACATAAAAACGTTTCCGGGGATAAGACGCCCGCAGCTGGCACAGTACAGGGTTGATTAGATTGGTATGGGGAGGGGGGAGGGGGCTTCGTCCCGCAGTTGACGTAGTCAGACTGATGATAATGCTGATCATGATGATGACTTGCCTTAGGGTGTACAAGTGCTGTCATCATTGGCAGGGGAGGATGGTTAAGTGAAGAATTGGTACTTGAACCTGCTATTGTTCAGGTAAGGAGGCTACGGCTACTATCATGAATAAGGGAAACGTCGGGTCACCCTGAAATTAATGCAAAACAAAAGGAAACAGACCAGGAACCGATCTGAATACGGGCAAGTGGAGAAAGGAGAATAAAAGTATAAAGGGAGCACAAAATTGGTTAGAAAAAGTGTTTTTCATTGAGAAAAAAACAGAAGAAAGAAAGGAGTAGGAATGGTCTCGTAAGGACGAAGATAGCATGTTCAGATTAAAATGTAAAAATAAACACACAGCGTGCAGAGAATTCCTTCTTCTCTGCCCTTTCTCTCCATTAGCGACATTTAGCATGTCTTGCAAACAAGACTTAATCAACAGCATTTTTTACACACACTACGAATTTTTACAATCCCAAGGAATTTCCTGATGCAGCTTTATTCTTCACAGTGGAATGAGCGCAATGTCACAGTTTTATATCATGCGTTCAACCTACGTTTCACCTGTAATACAGCAAACGTCAGACGTTAAATGTCGCTGAATTGATTTTTCGTAACGCGAGAGAAGCGACCGATACAGAGGCCAAAGTCGGCCCACCGTCATCGTTTAAAAGATCTAGAAACTGCACGTTCAGAATGAATGCAAAGACAGCGCGGAAATTGTATTTCGTGTTATTAATTCTCCCGCCTCTTCAAGTCGCCCTTCGTTCATAATATCGTCCTTGAGTCCATCGCACGAAAAAAAGGAGAAAAACAGCAACAAGATAAACTTGAGGCGAGTGGTGGACACGAGTTCGTTATTTCCGGAGGACCTTTTCAATTTGTATCATAGCCCAAACCTCTAGGTTGCACTTTTATTTTAATTTACTTTCCCCTTCAATTGCAATGGCCTGATACTTTCTTTCTATTCTTTTTCTTTTTTTCGGACAGAAAGATGATAGGACAAGGCCAAAAGGTTGATGTGACGTCCAGAGTGTACGCCACGTGGATTCGGTCCTTGTCGTCTCTTTTCCAAGGACAGAAAGTCGGCAGGCGGCACGGAAACTTGAGCCGTCGAAGCGGAATGTGTGCCTTTTGCTTCACTTGCTCTTCCAGCCATGGATCGTGGGATTGCAAGGGCATATTTCTCGTTTCTCTATGGCCTGAGCTGGAAACATTCGGAAACTCAGTCTCAGTTCAAGGGCTCTCTTTTTTTTTCTTCTTGTTCCGGAAAGTAAACAAGAGAACACTACGCTAGAGTAACGTCTCCAGAGATTGTATGGGAAGTTTTGGCGTCGCGAAATGAGTGTAGGTGAAGTTGAGGGTGCGATAGTTTTGAAACTAACCGCCGGTCTAGTTCGCTGCTCGCGGTTTCTAAAACTGGCAATGTCTTCACAAAAAATCTTCGCTTGCTGTGGGGAAAAATCTAACCGGTTGGTCTCCCACAGATCCCTTATCAAGCAGGTGCGGCTGCTCTTAGGAAAAACAATTTGTGGGCATTCTTAGCCACGTTCGTAAAGAAGAAAATGCGATTGCGTTTAGATGGCCTGCAATTGTGTTTACAATCAGTGTCTAATGTTCATCGTGCAATTTTGCCTCCAAAACTCCGCGTGGAACTGGGTTCATTGTCCTCATATTGTATGCATGAATCATCACCTTCTACAATGTTTCAATACTTTCCGTTGGATTATCATATGAGGTTATACTAATCAGAAAATCTAATTCACCTTAATCCATGTTCTAGAGTGGACCTACTCCCAAGGTACTGGTGGGTCCTTGGAAATTTTTGGTGGTGGGCAAACTTCCGAATTCACCAGAAAATTGCGGCGTCATCACAACCTGCCCTCTCTATAATGAGTAAACTGCGCACCGTGGCAGGTGACAATTAAATAAATGATTGGCCGCTCAGGAAGAGCAACTTGATCTATACAAGGCCCACCGCTGGGAGCACCTGCCATTGCACGACTGCGCCGGGGGTTGTATGAGGACTACCTGAGATCTGTGCATTTAAAGTAGAGAATGGTCTGCGTATATGGGAATTAACCCATTACGCTATCGCGTCATACCCGTAAGGCGGAGCTTAAGTGTCCCCTCCAATTTCTTTTAACATTAATTCTCCTGTAAATCCTGTTGCTTCAGTACACGAATCTCCTGCGCCAAATTTTCAGAGGCGAGCTCACGTGTTACTGCAAAATTTATAGACCAGGCGTACCAGCCTCAGTGGCGAGTTTCTGAGACATAGTGCTCGTGTGATGAAAACCTCACCGCGACATCCGTATTTTAGTGTGGTTAAAAATGAGAACGTTTGTGTGTTGCGAGATGTTAACGGACTGTAAAGAACCCCACGTTGTCTTATTAATTCGAAACCTTCCACTACGGCGTCTCTCACAACCCACGTGCAGTTTACGAACGTTATCAGAATCAGTATTGATGTAACAGAGGTAGACATCACATTTAGATTGACGCTGCACATGCTAAAATGTCGACTCATGTGTATTCCTGCACATGTAGTAATGTAGGAATCTACATGTGTAGATAACACATGTGGATTTCATGTTTCATTTGTCTTCTTGACACTGATAATACTTATTCAACCTCAGTACGGCACATCATCTCTGTGGGATTGCTGTACTACTGCGAGCAAGTGCACAGCGCACTATGTAAAAACAATGAGAACGTCGGGCATTTTGTCAGGTAGGTGAAGCTTCTCTTCGCAGATTTCTAGGCGTTTATTTATTTTCCCGCGTTGGCCTCGGAGGTGACTGACGCCTTTGTAGGCGTTAATGACGCTGTAAGCGCAGAAAAAACGCTGCTAAAGCTGCTGCATATTAAAAAGCACTCAACCAAGCCCACGAAAAACTGAAGTTGGAAAAAGACACAAAAAAAAAAGATTCAGCCTTGTTGCCAGACGTTCTAGCGTGGCCATTAGCCAGCATACGAGGTCCATTCTAATGTGTGTTTAGTTTTTGATTGGCTGTTGCTGTCTCTCTACTTGGTTTCCGGGTTGAAAGTTTTTAGAGACGTTCTACACGTCTTGCAGTTTCCTTCGAACGACAGGCAAGGCGACCAGTGCAGATAAGCATATGTGTGCACGCTGGAAAAGCTACTATCAAGAGAAGCGAATTTTCTTCTTCACTTGTTATGTACCTTACACCTCTTTCTTCTCATCTGTTCCTGCACTGCCTCCTAACTTGCTTTTGTACGTTACGGCAGTGCTGTTTCTGGTCGCCCTCGGCTGAAGGTGTTCGCCATTTAGGCCTTACGTGCACTGCACATTTATTACACCGCGTTGAGCTGAGTGCGACTCGCAATCATTTTATATCAGTAGTGTATTTCAGAAGGTGCACACTACTGGGAGTCTTGTTATGCCGCTCTGAGAACTCGACGTGAATCGCACAGACGCACACAATAGAAGAATAAGAAAGAGATCCGGCAAGTGTGATTGAAATGCGGGCCAACGCAGCCTCGGGATGAGTGTGCAGCGGGGGTATTCAAACCAATACTTTTTTTTTTCCTTCAGCGGTCCTTTAGTGGAACCCGATGCGCTTTTTTAACCATGCAGGAATGGGGGGGAGGGAGGGGGGAAGGAACACATAAAAGGGAGCGCACTCAGAAATAGGAAGGTAACCTTCGTGATAGAATCTCATGTAGAGTAGTTTCCTGTTTTCATTCCACCAG
The DNA here is from genome assembly GCF_052857255.1 of Amblyomma americanum. Lineage (NCBI taxonomy): Eukaryota > Metazoa > Arthropoda > Arachnida > Ixodida > Ixodidae > Amblyomma > Amblyomma americanum. The sequence goes on along the minus strand of NC_135500.1, from coordinate 195,874,661 downwards.
GCTGGCAAATTCTTTAACATTTCGCGAGAGTTACTACGGTCTATTCGGCACTATTATTTCACTATACACGCCACTTTCTGTCAGTTCGGTGTTATGTAAAACGCGCTATCACGTGCCAAGGTCACATGTACAGGCTGCTTCCTTCACCTCAATGTTTGTGTCCAGTAATTCAATATTCTCCCATTGTCCTCCATTCCCGAAGTGTGCAATGGGTGGTTAGTTGATTATACATGAATTTCGGAAACAAAAACCACGCACTGGACAGGACACAGGAAAGAAGTAGACAGGGCGAGCGCAGAATTGCGGCTGCTCATTGACGCAACGCCTCCTTCCTTGATCAACTGCAATGCGTATCAGCGCTAGCACTCACGGACTTATCAAACTAATAATAATAATTGGTTTTTGGGGAAAGGAAATGGCGCAGTATCTGTCTCATATATCGTTGGACACCTGAACCGCGCCATAAGAGAAGGGACAAGAGAGGGAGTCAAAGAAGGAAGGAAGAAGGAGGTGCCGTAGTGGAGGGCTCCGGAATAATTTCGACCACCTGGGGATCTTTAACGTGCACTGACATCGCACAGCACACGAGCTTAGCGTTTTTCCTCCATAAAAACGCATCCGCCGCGGTCGGGTTCGAAATATCAAACTAAGAAACTCGAGTTTCTTGTGGTACAAGTGCTGACACAGCTTTTAGTGTCATCACCTTCTATCTGAAATGCCTCTAAAATTTCACTTGCCTTTTTGTCTTTCGCAACTACGATTATATTAATATTCTTGAAAAGCGGTATGCATTTTTTTTTGCACCGCAGAATTGACAGTGTTTTGGAAAATGCTGCCTGCAGTGCAAACCCAAAGTGTTGCTCTGTTCTTGTTGACGCTTATTAATGCAGCGTCCCGTTGGTTACACATAAACCGAACCACAACTAAGCGGGCTCTCGAATATCACTTGCATTCTGCAGGCCACAATTTTGGCTATGTGGCTGATGCCACAGCCTGCTTTTCTTCGTGCATATTTGTTGGTTATTGGGCACAGATGAGACAGCTTGCGAGGCGCTGAAAAGAAAACATGCACATCGAATTTTCTTCCCACCTTCTTTACGCCATACGAGTTATAGGGCAGACCTAACACTGAACAAAACTAACATAGGGCAGTGCCAGTTCTGCTCTATGTTATGGACATATGTTATGGACATATTATGGACATGTTATGGACATAGCGCAGAACCAGTTTTGCCATATGTCCATAAGATCCCGCATGGCCTGAAGATGGTGAGAAGAAAATTCGATGTGAATGTTTGTTTGTTTTTAGTGCCTTGCAAGCTGTCCCATCTGTGCCCACTAACAAAGATACACGAAAGAAAGCAGGCTGCGGCATCAACCACTGAATCAAATTTGTGCCGTGCAGAATGGAAGTGATATACGAGAGCACGCTGAGTTGTGGTTCGGTTTATGTGTAACCAACGGGACGCTGCATTAATAAGCGTCAACAAGGGCACAGCAACACTTTGGGTTCACACTGCGGGCAGAATTTGCCAAAACATTGTCAATCCTGCTGTGCAAAAAAAAATGCACACCGCTTTTCAAGGATATTAATATATTCGGTGTTGCGAAAGACAAAAAAGGCAAGTGAATTTCTAGAAGCCTTGCAGATAAAAAGATGTGGCCTGGAAAGTGTTTCAGCAAGGCTTAGGATTACTTGTACCATAAAGATCTAAGCTTTCTTGGTTTCATAAAGCTGTGAGTGCTTGGCGCGTGTATGTGCATTGCTGATGATGGAAGGCGGCTTCGCTTATACAAACACTTACAAATCCGAACTCGTCCTGTCTACTTCTTTCCTGTGTCCTGTCTCTTGCATGTTTTTTTTAATCCTTTATTCCAGTTTTCGCTTCTCAACTGATTTAATCTTCTACTTAATTAATCTGTTTCTTTACGTACTTACATTCTCAGGCATCGGAATGAGGCAGCTGTGCAGCCTACGGAAGCTATGCTGGCTTCTCGTTGGCCATGAACCATACGGGACAAAAGCAAAGGTTGCAATGCAAGGTTTCGGCGTTCAACTTCTAAGCACCCTTTTCATCGTGGCTCGCATGGGTCCATATGCTCCGGCACCTTGAGCATATTGGTAGCACTTCATGGTACAATCTACGTTAATCGTAACAATAATAATTTAAGCCACGCAACTTCTTTCATATTTCATCAGTATTACTACACTTTTGTTCTTTACTTTATGATGGTAATAAGGGAGTAATTACTCATTGGCGTCCACCCAAGTGCAGCCACACTGCTACAGACGAAAGCTAAACAGCTTTATCAGAAACTTCGCAGTTAAAGAAAAATTATTCCTAGTTCGGGGCTCGTACCCCGAACCAGGACGAATTTAGCTTTCATCTGTAGCTGTGAGGCTGAACTTGGGCGGATGACAATGAGTAATTACTCCATTATTACAAGCCTACTCCATGTTGGGAGATTCCCCTAAACATATGACCAATACTTTATGATGGTCATAGCATGGCGTATAAAAGGGTTCAGCTTATGAGAGAGCATAAAAATCTATTTTAAATGTAATTAACGATTTCAAAAGTTGCTCTGTTTGGAACATCTAGTGCGCGAGAATCTATGCTGCAGGAATACCTCCATCAACAACACAGGTCGGTAAAGGTGTGATTATGCCGGTTAGATGTAAATTTTGTCAGGCTCCCATGCACTCTTGCATTTTCTCCTGCACAGTGCTGCCGCCTTTGGTGCAACATACAATCATTTCTCTCTTCTGTTTTGCTTCCCTGGCAGCTCGCCTGATCTGAGAACAAGTAGGGCGTATAATTGGATTACCACGAGCCCTGCGAAGCTTCACAAAGCTCTACGGCCTCAGCGGTTCACTTATGCGAACCAAACACATGCTCAACAGCAAGTCTCAGCAAATATACTGAAGTAGAGAGTCCCTCATACAATGCAAACTGATGATTCAGCAGTGTAGCAGTAGTGACCAGTAACTGTTCGTAATGGAAAAGTTCACGACTCGCACCTAACCGCGCATTTTCTATTAACTTTGGATTACGGACCGTGTTGGCGCTGACCTCTGCAATTTCTCTTCTAGGCTAAAGTGAGTATGGCACGGTAATGTTGTCCAGAAGCTCACTCACGAAGTCAGGGGGACTGCGAACAACCGTCCAACACAGCCACCCTCTGCAGCGCACAGCGATATGACCGCCAACAGGTTCGCGGGAAAAGCAACTTTCTGAATGGTTCCAGCAATTCTGAAGAACATGCATATAAGCTTCTTTTACATGAACTCATGTACGTTTCTGAAAAGCCTTGGAACCGGACACACACGCCGCTGAGGTTGATACTGCTTTCATTTTTCGAACACTGCGCTCAAACCGCGTACAAAGACAACTTGAAGAGTATCCAAGTTGGAGTGAAGTCAAGCATCATCTACACAAAGCTTACAAAGGTTCTACATCTGTGATTTCTTCTGCAACTCTTTGTTGCGTTGCAAACAACAACACTGGCGCCAGATTTGAATTATTACATGTATCAATAATTACTCGTAAACGAGCATGCAAAACAACAAACCATCAAGTTGGTGTACGCGGAAACCAAACCTCCTGAAACCAGGTTTCTTTTCATTAAACTTTAGGCAATTAATTTCATTATTTGCGCCGGTCACTGACTCCGCAAGTTACGTCACTCATGCTCGTAGCCAAGCTGGCCTCTTTCTAAAGATGCGCACTTAAGCGCAGTCGGTGATACTACACAGGAAATCCCCAGCGTTAAGCGCACATTATTACGCGCGAACAATTGCGGGCTCTACTCGAGACAAAGGCATGCGATGTAAGCTAAAAACAAGCACTATTTTGTGGCCACTGAAATATCGGTTGTTTATTAGCAAACGCCGTAAGACCCCACAACGCGCTTCAAATAAATCGCGCTGCAATTCACTTGTTCAATTTGTGTCTGATTGTTCAACACAGTTAAAAAACGCTATTTTCTAGTGTAAAAAGCACGAGCAGTTAGCACTTAACCAAGTTTACTGTGCAGACGCAAATCAAAGTCTGCTTTATCAGGCTTTTTACGTACTTGGCAAGCAAAAAAAAAAGGTATCTCGCTGCTCATTTAAATTTCGTACACAAAACTAAGAACAGCATGAGCTTTTGAACGCAATTTGTTTCCTTTTATACCATACCAGGTTGCACCACGTTTTCCTGGCGTTATCATTTCTGTCGTCTTTTTTCTTTTAGTCCCCCAGCCTTTTTAAATCCTCTGGATTTTATTGCGCCGGCTTAGCGTCTCAAAGTCTGGAAAATTTTCACAAAAACACCACTACCCACGTATGTTGGCCAGAGTGTGTCTCAATGCCTTCTTCCTTTTGATAACGTATCCAAAAATGGCATAAAATAAAACAATTTTTATGTGTCCGTATTTCAGGGTCACATTCCTAGAGAGAGCGGTAGAAAATGGATTACTTTGATCTCACGGATCTGTCGTCTTCAGTGTCAACAAAGTCGTTCTAAAGACGTCCGAAAGAAAGCGGCTGTCAGAAGCACTTGCTTTCATGGACTAAATTTTGACATTAGAAACCGGTTTCTATTTTCTTCTTGCCCGCTGGCTATCTCTCGATCGTTTTTTAGTGCGCTCGCCGCGCGAAGTTGAAAAATTGAGCCTAGATTTGTCAATGTCAACTTGTCTCTTGCAGATGTCAGGCATATGGCTCTCTTTTTTTCTCTTTCTCTCTTTCCTTTGACTTCAGGGCTCTAGACTGCTTTAACTGGAAAATCTCTTCCGTGCTGACAAGGCGGACTGGCAGAAAGACGGCCTGGTCTGCCCCGCTCACCTAATTTGTTCCGAATGATATTGAAATGCTTTGATGGCTGACTGCTGAAAAGAAATTTTAACAACCCGACCGCGGCGGCTGCGTTTTTATGGAGGAAAAACGCTAAGGCGCCCGTGTGCTGTGCGACGTCAGTGCACGTTAAAGATCCCCAGGTGGTCGAAATTATTCCGCAGCCCTCCACTACGGCACCTTTCTTCCTTTCTTCTTTCACTCCCTCCTTTACCCTTCCCTTACGGCGCGGTTCAGGTGTCCAACGATATATGAGACAGATACTGCGCCATTTCCTTTCCCCCAAAACCAATTATTATTATTATTATTACGACTCGTCTTTCGTGCTAAAAAGGAAAGCTTTGATTTCAACGTATTTTCTAAGGCTGAAATATTTATCACTCAAACCAATATTTATTTTTTTCTAGCTCTATCATTAAGGAACAAAGTACACTCGACCTGAAATTTCGCACGCTTGCAAGAGGTTTGGGGTTCGATCTCCAGTAGCGCCGGGTACCAACCAGTGACACAATGAGTACAAGCTTTTCTCTGGCCTAGAGCTCGGCTTACCGGAGGTGAAATGCTTGGGAAATCGGTCTTCGACCCCAGCTTGAGTCGACGATAAAAACCTTCCGCCATGGCGCCCTTCGGCTAAACCTGCCCTTCTGCCACAGAAACTCATCATTATCACTGAATTTCGCAAGCACTTAAGTAGACTGACAAATCAGAAACCGAATTTTCAAGGCACTGGCACTGATGTGACTGGCTCGGAGGCCATGCCTCCGGCACTTGTGATAGCCAAAGTCCAGTACGATAGCCAAAGCGTTGGCCAGTCATGTATACTCGCTCAATTCTTAACTGGCTTCGAGAATGCAGTGTCCGGTTAGTATGCTGGGCGCGAAGAAAAACTATCTTTTTTCCTCATTATGGGTTCGCTTTTGTCATGCAGCTTCAATTCGTCCGCTGGTTGGTAGAAAAATATGCCAGCTGAATGGAATCTTTAGCATAACTGCGCAAAAGACTACGGAGCGCATTATAAACGTGAAAGAGACCAGCGCTAACACTTGTCAGCACTACATCGAGTGGCAAGTGTATTGCTATGATTTTGCCAATAACGCGGCATCCTTCAGCTTAATTTTCAACTTGCAATGCAAGTTCTTGCGTTTTTTAACCTCTTTAAGCGCACGCATAACCTATTTCAACATTTATAATAGATCCGTCATAAAATTCCTGTCGCTGTCAATAAAACAATATAAAGAACAATCGGAACACTTAGAATACGGCAAGCAAGTGCACTTATGTAGCTAAACTTGTCTAGTTTTAGTGCGCACCTTCAACTCCGACCACACGGCGGCTTTGTACCGGTGCTAAAGCATATACTGCAACAATTCATCCGAAATCCGATAGCGACAAGGCATTTAGATAAGCAGCTACTTAGCAGCCACTTAGCAGCCATAAGCAGCCAAAAGTCCGCGCACGTGGTCAGAAAAGAAAAGAAATGTAGAAGCCTAGCACAAAAGTAAAATCAAGTCACCTTATATCAGTATCAGAAATGAACAAGAATTAACTTGAATGTCTTGAGCGTAGAGGCGCTGAAGAGCTTGACGGAGCCAGGCACTACTGATTCATAAACAATAGGATACATAAACAAAATATGCTCCTCGCAGCGAAAAGCATTTTATTGCGCATAAATAACAGTTTCCGGCAAGCTGTTGTCTTTAGAAATACGTAGAAACAATTTTAGCGCCACAAAGTTATTTCTTTTAAAGCGCCAAGACTGGGTTTTATGCTTCACAAATGGCTAAGACCGTTGCATGGCAACGACTACAATATCGTTTAGTGCTCGGGAGAAGGCGGCCCTTATGCCGTTGCAGTTTTCATTTTTATTTTGAGTGGCATCGAAAGACACCATTTCGTTTTTACGACGGCAGGACTGGAATCGGATGGATGCCTTAAGCTCAGACGCGCACTCTTCCCAGTAGCGCTAATGGTGAATGCGTGACGCTATACGCTCTCGGTGTGGTATACCCACATATCGAAAGAGTGAGAGATTAAGTAAGAGAAAACCTCATGTTCTGGCCCGCGAAGCGAGTGTCACGTGAGCAGTAAAAGTTATTACCGTAGAACAGCTAGAGAAAGGGATGAGACAGAGAAACGAAAACACACAACTAGCATAGTGTAATTTTCGTTTCGTTATCTCCTGTCATGTGCTTTTCGCGCAGTTGTATTTTTTATTGAAATGAACCAACCAGCCCGTAAGAAAGTTCTGCTTTCACGTGAGGTTGAGACTGTTTCTGGCTGCTAACGAGGCTATAACCCTGTACTACTAGCGGTTATTTTCCCGCTTAGCAACACATTAGACAAACTTTATGTAGATACCGTCTTCATTTTTCGCTTCGCTCTGTGTCCTAAAGGTACTTTTCAACGTTCGTGCCAGCAGCTACAAACGCATCAACAAGCGTTACGTGACTCAGCTTCATCCAGTGACACATCTGACGGCTCCTATAAGGCCTGTTTTTGCAGGCCATGGTTAAGCGCGGCTAGCGTATAAGCGGTGCTGGAACCTCCCATGACTGCACAGGTTCGGTTTCGCTATATGGCCTCACTTTTATGAACCGTAGGCCAGGGGGAAGAGACCGACTTGATTCGCAAGTAGGCCGACGGCGATAAGAACCCATAGTCGCCAGGGGCCCACAATCCCGACTTCCATTGTCTTCCACGAACGCCACCCCAGGCTTGCCAGTGCACTCGCCGCGCCTGAGCCTCCTTAACAAGCAGGAAGTCCGTGAGCGTGTGCCTCGAAACCCTCGTTCTCAGCGCTGGGCATTTTCCCGCCCCTTTCCTGCGAGGCTCTTTGTTTGGATAATGAAGGCAGCCAGAGGAAAAGCTGAGTTATTCGGCTCAAGCTGCCGCGCGGTATCGATCGCACACTTCACCTCGTCGCTCGCACAGAGTCTACCTCCCCCGTAAGTCCGGCCACTTGCAAGTAAAGCTGCTCTAATAACGCAAGGACGGGGTATTTGCTGAACATCGTCAGCTCTTTTCCTGCAATATTGCCTCTTTTCTATGACGTTTCTTGGCACTTCGTCTCTATAATAGAGAAACGCAATAAACTGCTGCGCCTTTTAACAAGGCTACAAGGCATAATATTTACTGTATTTACTTTGGCACCATAAGGGCTGCTAGGTCCGACGTAATTATTTCAAAGAACTCGATTCACACATTCGTGTGTGGTACACTACGCCTTGAAATTGTCAAAATTCTTGCCCCGAAGCTTTCGTTCCTCAGGGACCTTTCCAAATCACTTAAACCCCCGGCTGTTCTCTATTATTATGAGGGGTACTACGTAAGTACACCGACTGCCTACTGAAAGGAACGGGCTTCAAGGCTTACCCCAAAGGGGTTAAAGATTCTGCAGAAACTGCAAAGGAGAGACCAGATCTATACTACAGGGCAGAAATTTGCGCGTGCTCTTTCCTGCAGGAGAAAGAACAGGCTAAAGCGGCCCGCGAAGTTTAATTTTGGCGAGAAGAAACTTCTCGCGGCCTGACTCCGAGAGGTTGTGTTACGGTTTTATGGGGGTTTAACGTTCCAAAACGATACCGGCTATAAGAGACGCCGTAGTGGACGGCTCCGGATACTGTCCAAAACCTGAGGTTCTTTAAAGTGCATGTAGATCGCACAGAATGTGGGCCTCTGGAATTTCGCCTCCATCAAAATGAGACCACCGCGCCCGGGATCGAACCCACGTTTTTCGGGTCAGCAGCCAAGCACCATAACCACTTAGCCACCATGGCGACCGATTCCGAGTGGACGCGCAACACTTTACTTTTGCACGAAGTTTAATTACGCCCCACCAGTAATCGTACCCGAGACGTCAGGTTGGGTTGCGAGTAGGGTGGATATCGATCGTGTGCAAACTTTCGGAAGGCTGTCCTTGGCTGGTCCTTGGGGGCGTTTCAGTGATTCTTCATCGAAAGAGAAATTGATTGATTGATTGATTGATTGATTGATTGATTGATTGATTGATTGATTGATTGATTGATTGATTGATTGATTGATTGATTGATTGATTAATTGATTGATTGATTGATTGGTTGATTGATTGATTGATTGATTCGCTCCCTCAGGCCTTCATTGTGTGGCTAGATGTCTCCAGGAAAACACTGAAGAGGCCGGAGGGCATATGATGAGCTCCGTCAATATGATGAACTCCGATGGGCCGTCCTTAGTGGTTGCAACCGCTTTGCGATTGCTCTACCGGGAAGAATCGTTCGATCTCCTTTATATATATTCGCAGCAGACATAACTTTCTGGCCGCACTCCTGCTAAAAAGAAGTAAACTGTGTGTTTCACTCGTCAGACTGGATCCTCAGAACACACGTGGCATGTCGGTATACATGTCACCCTTGCCTTCGGCTTTCGGTGATACTTCGCTGCCCCTGCGAAGGAGCAGAACGCGTGCCGTTTGCTGTCTCCACCATCGTGTATTTCCGCAGTGTTTCGTTACCTTCTGTCTCGGCGACAGAACATGTTGTGTAATCATACTTGGCAGCGCAAAAAAACGAGGACAAAAGCGAACGAGAAGGCACAGCACAAGCGCAGGCTATCAACTATGACTATGAGTTGATAGTCTGCGCTTGTGTTGTGTCTTCTCGTTCCCTTTTGTCCTCGTTTTTTTGCGCTGCCAAGTGTGAATCCACACCAACTAGCCCAACTTTCTGTTCTTATGTTGTGTAACTTAGCTCCCCAATCTAAACACGCTGCGCACATTTTCACTTTCACCAAGTTAGCTAGAGCAAATTAAGAGTACCTTTGAGCAGGAAACACCAGATATCGCCCATCAAAAACGTCAGGATAATTACTAAGCCATTGTGCCCATCCAGAAGGTCATCTGGTATACCACGGTGTCAATCTACAACCACAGTTACTGTATTCTAAAACTACCTCAGGAGCACGAGAGGTAATCGTGATAGGAAACTCGAGCGTCATCGGACTTTTCATGCATTAGGGCTTCCATCACAGATCTCGAATTGTTCAGAGTTCTTATATAATTATCATCGTAACCATCAACTTAGCTCAGTTTGCTACACGAGGAAAGACTCCTTTTATAGCCAGCTTTTCATCTATGGCGCCAGACGCGCTAATTGAAGAACATTTCCATACTGGGTAATTAGTACCGGCAAGCACTGGTCACTGCAGCCGCTGCCTCTTATTACCTTAGGTCAGTTTGGTACCTGAAACCTTCAATTACTGCTCTTCATACGAATCTAGGAATCACAAACGCTTTTATATCTTTAATTCGTAAACAAGTTCCAATTCGCGCAAAAATGTCATCACCATTCCCACCGTCGTCCATGCAATTAAGCCGAAGGCAAGACGACGTCCTGTCACCTCTAATTGTCCCATGCTACTCACACGCGTCCTGCTCTCTACCGCACCCGTGCAATGCATGCGCAGATCATCTCGCTACTTCGTCTGACTCACTGCCGCATCTGCTCATGGCCAATTTTAATGTTATAATAGCTAAAAATCTATCAAACTAAGTTTCAAGCCTTAATTCGGCATCTTAGTTCTCGCGTTATTTTCAGCATAAAACCACCTTCAGCCGAGAAAAATTTTCCGCACGAGATTGGGCTCTCTCAGCAATCATTTTCTTATATCTAACGTAATTATTTCTCCACTCATTCGATTAATTCGTGGTTTTTTTTCTCTTACAGCGAGGGTTGTAATAGCTTGCTCAAAAAGCCAAACAAAGAGGGTGCAAAGACGGAGTCGATGTCCCTGGATTGTGCCAGGAAGAACGTATGAAAAAACGCAGTCTATGATGCAGAACAACGCTACGAGTTAAGCGTGAGTATCTCGTGGTGCACGGCGCTTTCTATACCAGCACGTAACGTTATGTCAAACCCGGCCGCGGCAGCCACGTTCTAAAGCGAAAAGTCAACTGACCTGCTCCAGGTTGTGCTGCCGACAGTGCCTTGGCTGTAGGTTAAGTATACCTAAAGCTTCCCGTATTCCTTTTGTGCTTCTTGTCCTAGCTGTGTTCTAATCCTCAGCGTTTTAGTCTGTGCTACGCCTGGATTAGACCACTGCAGGAATGCGTGCATGCTGTTGAATGTTTCGGTCTCATCCCCACACAAGCAACAACAGAAGCAAGCTTCTCATCACAGGAAGTTTTATGCATTATTTTCGTAACGTCACTTGCAAGCACCCATGTGGCAGTTGCGATGGCATAGCGTGTACGACGTGTCCAGTTCACAGAGTTTCTGAATATTCTGAATCCACCCTGGGAATTCCGGGAAAAAGAAGTTTCTTGGCTCAGCTAGTGTTAGCCCTACATAACTACCACTGCACAACTATAAAATTTTCGCAAAAAAAAGTTGTGCAAGAAAACGTTGTTTTACGATCGAAATGTCCTATAACAAAAATTCCTAACTGTACATTGTAGTGAATGAGTAGAAAGGCAGATAGATGTATACCAGCAACGAATATGTGCAGGGTGCGAGAGGGCTTTCTCTTCATGTCGCCAAATGTAGCTAAACATCGAAATAATTTTTTTGCTTTTAACAGGCACACTTTTTAAGCTAATTATTCTCTAAAAGACTGTTACCGCTTCAAATAAAAACGTCAGAATTCTCAGTCTTGGCACTGCAAGAAATAGAAACGTTTGATTGGTTTCGTCTGCTATTGCAGGTTCGCGCCCATTGTTTGTGCCATGAGAAACTTGACCAAACCCTCACCCTTTGATGAGAAATTCGTCGGCGCGTGTGGGGGAACCAATGGGGGGAGAGGGTGGAACGCTTTTGATGATAGCAAAAAGGTTACTAGCAAAAAAATTCAAGCTTGCCGACGGGAGATCTGCGGATATATTGATTTTATAGTGAAATTTTACAATATATGAAAAAAATTGCGATCATAAACTCTTTCCCGTCCAAAAATACTTTCGTTCAGAATTGTCGGGTATGCCTATTGCGCGCAAAATGCAGTTTAGCTGCTGCTCTTGCGCAGGAAGCCTTTGCAGACTTTGTTGTTGCTGTTTGCAACAAAAAACAGCAGCTGTTTGTTGTTGTTGTTGTTTTTTTTAGTTGTCACAAACCGGAGGCTTTTGACGTACTGTCTGTCGGAGGTTAGCTGCATGCATTCTGCTCTTCAGCCTCGTTCAGACAGCTGTCGGTGAAATGGCCTGCTGAGAAGTACTTCACTTGAAAGGCTTTGAATATCAGAGCAGTTTCGGTAGCCGACACATCTCGTAACAGCCGCCGCGGTGGCTGAGTGGTTATGGCTCTCGGCTGCTGGCCCGAAATACGGGGGTTCGGTCCCGGCTGTGGCGGTTGAATTCCGATGGAGGCGAAGTTCTAGAGGCCCGTGTACTGTGCGATGTCAGTGCACGTTAAAGAACCCCAGGTGGTCGAAATTCCCGGGCCCCTTCACTACGGCGTCTCTCATAGCCTGAGTCGCTTTGGGACGTCAAACCCCCATAAACCACAAACCAAACCAACATCTCGTAACGTATAAATTTCTGCCAACGCTTTCGCAGCATATACTGTGCCAGAGTTTGGTAAACAAAACGTTGCGACAGCATAAGCGGGCGACTGTCATTTCCGTAGCCCTACTAGGACGTTACTATTTACTCTCAATGGAGTGCTTGCAAGCCTGCTGGAATATTCAGTGCACAGCAGGCACTAAATATTGCTGTTGCTACAGTAACTTCTACTGTATTCATCGTTCCAGGGGCTCCAAGAAATGCCACTGGCTGCTAGCTTAACGATGAGCCCTGCAGTTTTGGAGAATGGCATGGTTAATAGATGGACGACTAGCTTTCGGCGCACTAGACTTAGTTAGCTGACTGAAAAAAAAAACACGTACGCTGGCACAGAAGTGCCAGTTAAGGCTTCCGCGAACTTATGCGGACAAGTATCAAGAATATCTTTAATTTTCCAGCTGCCGGATTTGTAGTTCAAGATCATTTTATCCCTCTGCTTCGGTTTGTTTCCTCGCAAAACCGTCCCTGTTAGTTTCTCCCAGCGTAAACCTCCTGTATAAGGTTTCCTGAAAAGTTATATTTTGTTTTCACTTAGTCAGTGTGTGAAAGGCCTCAGTGTATGAAAAAAGCGAGACGTCGTGATTAAAAACCGACGCCGTGATTAAAAACGCGAATTCCATCACCCCCAGCGCTTTATTTTTTCTTCGATGACGCCGAGCGGCAGTTAGGCAAGCCGCCAATCCTCATTCGCGGCATCTGGTCTATACGCCTACCAATGGAGAAGTGGATTCTCAGCATCTAATCCAAATACAAGATGCCCTTTTGGTAATTACACTTTACGTTACGAATATACTGTGAATAGTGGTATCGAAGTGTAGAACATGCCCATGCGTGGTCAGTGTCAGCGTATCACGACTGGTCAGAGTGGTACTTGGTACTAGAGAAACAAGAAGCATGTTTTCAACCTAGGCATAGGGTCTTGCATGTTATTTTTCTTCTTAAACAATTCTGTTTTGTGAAAACCTTTGCTTAGGTACTTTTGTCCAAATATAAACCCAGGATGTCAAAAATTGCATTCGGCGGTTCCTTGACCGGGCAAGGATTAATTACAATGCTTGAAAGCAACACAACGTGTAATTTGGCTGTTATACGACCCTGAATAAGCAGATTAAATCGCAATGCTAAAGTCGAATAAAGCAGCCACGAAAAAATTTAACGAAGAGCAGTCTGTATCCCTTGGACGGCATCTCAATCTTTTACCTCTGAAAATGTTCTTGAGGGGCGTTTTTCTCAGTAAAATACAATTAAATAACAAGCTCTTCGTCACCATTCCTCTATGATGCGGCTATTTTGCTTTCTTCAGATTGTTGCGTCACGAATTACGTCACCGACCTTTCTGTGCTGAATCTCGGTCGGAAACCGCGATGATTGCACGTCCTTGGAATACGTGCACGAAATTTATAGCCTGCCCTTAAGCTTCTTCGGGGACAGTCTGGCGCCTGGATGAATCGGTCGTTTCGTTTATGAGCCGTGTGGGAAGGAGCACTTAACGAAATAGCTGCCGTCTCTTTGTAGTGTTCGCTCCGCGGCTTAGCGCAATAGGTGGCGGGCCCGCGACTAATCGATCAGGCTTCTCTCTTGATGTCGGTATTGGGACGGCTTAAAGCTCGCACATGGGTATGGCGCTCTTAAGCAAGGTCGCAAAGCTTCAGAAGACGGCTTGAGACGACCTAAGCTGTCGCGTGATAGTGAGAAGCAGCATTCGTATAGCATGCATACACAAGGCGTTTCACCTAAGACTGCCAGTAATATATTAAATTATGCATTTTGAGTTAGAACAGCGCTCTCTTCGTCATAGCACTACCAGCTGTGATTCGCATCTGAGTACAGCTAAGACGTGTTAACTAGCAGGCTGCTGAAGTCGAATAGTTAAACTTTTAAATATCCTGTTAAGCTGCTCATTTACTCACACCCAGCAATTCTGGACAAAAGCATTTTTGAGCGGGAAACCGTTTATGAACACATTTTTTTTTCTCAAATAACGTAAGATTTCATTATGACAATCAATATATCCGCAGATCACCCGAAGGCAGTCCTGTATTTTTTTTTCTATTCACGTTATTGCTATTGTCAAAAGCGTTCTCCATTGATTTTCTACGGAAGTCTTAACTGTTCAATGCGATCGCTGGAAACACTTTAAAATAAAGTATTTTGCCATATATCAGATTAATGAACCATTACCTTCCCTGTTTCCATAACAGTGTCTTACAATTTTCTATCTTTGAAAATTTGTACCCGAGAAAGGTGGACTTGGAGGATTGTAGCCCACCATATGTAATATTTATATCAGTTTTTAGATCTTGGAAGGTGGAATTCTCGTCACCGCTGCAACTCAATGAATTTCGGGGCTGCGCATGGGCGAAATCCAAAACGCGCGGCCGGAGAGAGCATTTACGGGTTTGCGTCACATAGGGGCGCTCTTGTCACGTGGGCTCTGCCGGCTCAACCCTCTCACCCGGGCGCTGCTAAAGAGCAAAAGAAACTATATGCATATTACTGGCGGTAGGCTGCAATCCTCTCATTCAACGAGGACTTTAAGAATAGAAGTTAAAAGTTAACTAATAAATATTATTAGCCAGCCTGCTAGTTAACGCGTATTAGCTGTAATCTGATGCACACCAACGCTGAAAGCGATATGTCCCAAATACAACGCTCTTATTACTCAAGAAGGCTTTTTTTAGCTATTGCTAGCAACCTTGGGTGAAACATCCTGTGTACAAACAGAAATATATATGTGTTATTGTTTCGGCGCAATTTTTTGGTTATCTCCATACATAGTCTGCGCAGCCACGCAGGGTTTTATTTGACCCGCAAATACATAGCGGTTTCCTTCTCGATTGAAAGATTCCTCAGATGACAGCACAAGGAAGAAGACGCACTGGTGTTTTTTTTAACTCTTTTTAGCCCTCAGCATGAAAACTTCAGGTTTGGTTTCGAGGGGTTTTACGTCTCAAAGGGCTCAGGCTGTGAGGGTACGCCGTAGTGAAGGTTTCCGGACAGTTTCGACCCCCTAGGGTTCTTTAACTTGCACTGACATCACACAGAACACGGGCCTCTAGCAGTTTTCCTCCATCGCAATGCGGGCGGTCGACCGGGATCGAACCCGGGTCTTTCGGATCGGCAGAAGAGCACTATAACCTCTGAGCCACCACGACGGCCCTCACAAGGAAGCTGACCTTTGCTATAACTGATGAAAAAAATTAGAAAAGCATAATAGTAAAGTCAGTGTCATAGATTCGAAGTAAAAGCAGTGCGAAAGCATAAATTAGCAAAAAACAAGTAAACAGACGACAGCACAAAAAAAAATCATTGATCAACAATATGAACCGTATTTTTAGGGACACCACCAACTCAGCAACTTGCCAACAAAAGCATTCTGACACGAAAACCGCGTCACAAGAAGGTTTCAAGCAAAGAAATTTCCTTCCTACGGTGAGCTATAGAACAATAACTAACAGCCAAGCCGCTTTTGTTTGCAATCCGAAACGCCTCAATTTCTTCAAGTTTGACCACATCGCGACTCCTGCCCAGAATCTTAATGTGACTAAGCACTGGCTCACAAGGACAGATTTTGCAGTGCGGTGGCAAACTATACCTACCTCCTGTTCCTAATGACATCGAACCAACTCGCCCAACAGTGTGTCATAGTCTTACACCAGTCGGCCCGAAAACTTTTGTATGAAATTCCGGAGACATTCAAGACGGCGAGTGGTGGTGAAAAGCATTTATTTATTTATATATACAGAGAGGTGCTCGGGGAGAGGCCCCTAGTGGGTCTCAACCCTTACAATACAAGGCGGAGTCCCTCATTCCGGGACCCCGTTGGTCCTGACCGCTGCGCAGGTCCTCCGAACTAGGGCCTGTTGGGCCGACAGTTCCTGGCAGCCGAGCAGAGCTTCCTCCCAGTCCTCTCGGGTAGGGGAAGTTGTGATGGGGCGAAATAAAAACTTTGCCTGCATGCCCAAACCATGTGAAAGGTGTCGGCCACATCCCCACAGAATGACCAGCGGCCGTCAAAAGAAGAGTCGAAGTGCTTGAGAACCGCCGGGTACAGCAGGGTGTTTGCTAAGAGTCTAAGGAGAGTTCCTTCACCAGTTTTACCCATTCCCTTCATAGGAACCGGGTAGCGGGGAAGCTTCTATTGGTCGTGAAAATTTTCATATAGTTTTGACCGCGCAGCCATTCCTTCTGCCTGTGGTGTGAGCTAAATCTTACCGAGGATATTAGCTGACTACGACAACCCGGCCCACGTCCTTTCCAGAAATCTCAGAAACCACTTAATATGAGTAAATGACCCACTAGGGAAGGCAAGCAGTCCTGGTGTCGTCTACGAAATTCTTTGTAAAGAATGGAGCGTACCCTATACAGGCGAGACAAGGGATTCTAGAACGAGTTTTAAAAGCCATCAGCCAGACTTCAAGAACAGAAAGGTAACTTCTGACGCTCTGGCAGAACCCCATCAAAACAGAGGCCACTTGATTGACCGGAATTCCGCGCGAATACTTCAAAAGAGAAAAAAAACTTCGTCTACATGCCTGTTCAAGGAGTCACTTCACATGCAAACGACAAGCGAAGCAGTAAACAGGATGCTGGAAATTTACCCGAAAGATATATATACACTCTTTACGCCACCTTTTTTTGTATATAAGCAGCTGCTAATCTGTTTTCGCCTCATTTCAAACAAGGAGGCGCCGAAAAATCAAATTTTTTTTAAGTTTTACTTTTTTTCAATAACCTTAGCGGGTGCTTGTTTTTTTCACATGGAGAATTTATTCATTAGTTCTGTACATGCTTTCTCTTCGCATATTTTGTACATAAAAGAGTTGCAGCTGTATGCACCTACGTTTCTGTCTCAGGGCACAGTAAGCCCGAAATAAGCAGTTTTTCCGTCATAGCTCAGCGCCATTTATGGCAATTATTGCATATTGCAAGGCTTCCAAGTCGGTGGTCAAGATAATCCAGTGAAGCTTCGAAAATGACACTTCAGGTGCCTTAAATAAAAGCATGCACTGATAGTCGAGGTGTTGCGGGTCAGTTGCTGATGAATTCACCTAACAGCCGATTGCGTTGCTTAACCAAACACTCGCTCAATAACACATTTTAACTTCAGCCATCCCATGTGGTTGGCTCTCATCATTCCTGCTGCCGCTGCTGATAGCCGCAGCAGCGATTACATGGCGCCGCAGACGAGGATGCTGCATATCACGACGCTCCGGAGGAAAGAAATTGTCCCAATGTTTTCTTTTTGATTCCTTACTGCAAGTTCTGCTACGGTCTTTTGAAAGGAGAGCGCTAAGGCTCCCTTTCTGCACAAGACCCAGTGACCTCGTCGGCGGCGTTGTGTGCGAAAAAGCAGGCGGCTCACCTGCAACACATTTCACGCGACCTTTGACGTCATCACAATATGCCCACCGGATTGTGAGCATACTGCTTACCGTGGGAGGTGGCAGTCAATTTAATGGTTGGTCGCGAGAGGTTGCACGCGAAGGTTGCTCGGTTTCACACGCCTTACCAGTGGCAGCCATCGCAGTTCAGTGGCACATCACTTAACCTCTTCACCCCTGCGCCAGGAATGGTGTGAGGACTCCGAGCGATCTATGAGCGTAAAGTAGAGAATGGCTAGTTCCACATATAAGGGCATTCACCCATTAACGCTATCGCGTCGTACCTATAAGGCCGAGCTTATGTGTCTCCTCTGGAAATTGTGCAGGGTCGTCTTGCTCAAATGCGTAGAGTGTCTACTTCTGCAGTCAGGCGCTCCCATAATTGTCCAACGACACACGCGAGGCCACAAATGAATGCTTCCTAAACAGCAAGACACTAAGGTTCTTCCTAGTTTTGGCGAAATACACTCAGATCTATCTAGGACGGTTCGAGCTATAGTGAACTCTAAGCAGAGACCTTTGCGGTTAAACCAAAGGCCACTTTAGAGAGAACAATGAGTCTTCCTGACTATACAGACGCCAACGAGAAGAATTCAATTGAGGACAGCAGCCTAATAGACATCTTAAATACGCGACTGCACCGACGACTTCTGCTAATGGAGCACCCAGCTGCAGTGGCGATGGAAGGCCCCTTCGTCTGCTTTTTTCACATTCTGCGTCTTTCTCTTTTTCCTGTGAGTACGACATTTCGTGGCACCACGTTCGTACTTAATCTCATATTGTGCCATCGTACTCTTCCCGTCACTTTTGATTAGGTCCTCTCTATTAATGTGGAACTCTGAACGCATTGGTTATCGACGCATCTTTGCGTGGTAGCTTCTCGGGGTTTCGTAATATGACAAGAACTTCACATCGGCAATGTTTTATCAGTGCTTACAGAAAGTACTTTAAGGAATGGTTTTAAACAATATTTTTTAATGCGTCTCCGTTCCACGCTACTGCAATAACAGCCTGCAGAATGAAAGATGGTAAGCGAAGCAAACGAAAGTAGAGTGTATGTCCGCAGATTAAAGATGTGCGCAAGTCCGCAAATTCTGCAATGAACAACTTACGTTTGAGATACAGTTTCAATCCGGTCCACTCGGCGCATATCCTTAGAGGCTACGACACACGACATAACGGTTGACCTAAATTGGAGAAGTCCTTGAATGTTTCACGCTCCAATGCGCGTAGTTTTGCAGCCATATTCTGCACATAAAACGCCCTTTCCACCTTTAACGAATGAACATTAAGTTTCGTCTTACTCGATTGCAATAAAAAAAATAACAGGCAACGCAGGAAAGGCCTAACGAAATTCAAAGATGCCCCTCTGCATACAGATCACTGCACTGCGATATCTCGTAATAATTTTTGCGGTTTAATTTATTGCTCCTTGGCAAACACACAATGCGTTGTTGTGCTCGCGCTCCCTTCCTGCTGTTGAGTTCGGCGAATTTGGACATGGGAGAGGATTCCCTGAAAACCACCGCGAAGGTGAATGAGCCCTCTGGAAGAAACGTGGCTGCAGGAACATCGGGTGCAGTGACGATAATAGCGTCTCCACGTGTTCGTTCCGGTCATCAGACGACGAAGTACAAGATCAGTGTTGCCCTCTTCCGTCACGCTGGGATTGAACAATGGCCCGAGTGCCGCGCCTTCGACAGAGGTTCCGCGTTCCGGTCATCAGTACAAGACCTTTCAACCCCTGCTGGGAGACAGCCTGCATTCCTGTGTGACGCAGGCGCCATCCGGGTCCACATGGGCGCGGTCCGGACACACGTGCGCGCCCACCTGGAGGCCGTGTGGACGACAACGTGACCGGGTCCTGTTCCCTTTTCCTCAACCGAGCTGCGAGAGAACATCAGGACCGCCCTGCCGTGGGAGGTACCATCAGTGCCATCGTTTGATTGGACATCATTCTTCGAACTGTATTCCCCAGCTAGGGATCTGGGGAATACGAAGAGTATTTAACGAGCTGCTGGTTTGGTACCAGAGAGAGCCCGCTTCTTGAGAGATACCGTTTGCTGGGAGAGACTGCCGACTGCTAAGAAGCTCCCTTTACTGAGAGGCAGTCTCAGTTGCCCTTACTAGTACATTATGTAAATAGTCCTTGTATAAAGTTTTCCAAGTTTTCTTCCTCCAATCGTCCTCATCTCTTCTCCGGCCCAGTCACGCTACCTGAATCCCAACAGCGTACAGCCTTGCATAGCACACGCCGTGCATGAAGAAGAGTTTCCGCTTGACTTAAATATCCTCGGTGGCAACAATGTTTTCTTAAGGAATACTTTCCCAGTGAGAAGTAAATACTGGGTAAACAACACAGACGACCACTACACTTGTTCCTTATCGCGTTCACACTAGCGGTTGTGCATGCATTTGGTTGAATTTTAGCATTACATTGTTGTTACATAAAAAAATGACCTATATTCAGAAACTAAAGTGAATTTAAAGGGTTCTTTAAAAGCTTTTTTTCAGGCGACTGAAATCTTTTCGCAACCGGCGAGAGATGCCCGAGTAACGTCGCCGACTCGGGGAAACCAAGTTTACGTACCACTGTGGTTTGCTTAGTTTCTGAATTCTTTCTTTTTGCGACCCGTCTTTTGGGTTCTTATTCTGGTTTAAGTAAGTGATAAAAACAAAACCAGCAGCAAACACACCCACGTACACAACATCACGAAAAGAAATATCCGTAAGTGCTGAACAAAACGCTATTTTGTTGCTTCCCCAAGGAAAGTGCAAGCCAAGGGCGTTGGGATTGCATTCTACCATGGGAGGCCTGCAAATCGATTTCGTCGGCTGGGGAAATAGAAACGCTCGGATCGCTGAGTGCCTCCGTTTCGTTTGATTTTTTTTTCTCTCACGCCCTCTCGAGGCTCGTACAAAATGCTCTGCCCCCCGAGGCTCGAGGAAATGCACTTCAAACAATGCAACGGAGAAGAAGCGTTGACTGGCATAGGCGCGTTGCAGAGAGAGGCCGCAGGAGGACCCGTTTATCTCGGAACCTCTCCCGTCTACCCACGCCTCCTACTCTCCTTCACCGCTCCCTGTCTACCACTTTCCTTACCATGGGAGAATATCAATTATAACGCGTGCTGGGGTCTTAGCGAAGCGAGTATTGATTCCAAAGCTAGACACCCCGACAAATCGCAGCCCACGCTAATGGCACAATCAGACAGACCTTTCTTTCTGTATTTCTCTTGAGCGCCATTTTTTTTCCTAATGCGCTGCAGACTTCAATTTTTCTTAGCACCTTTGAGTAAAAGAAAAAGACACAAGGCGTAAGGAGATTAAAAATACTGGCCACTTCTTGAAAAATATTGTGCACATTTCGAAAGCTTCGTGTGAGGATGTAAAGTACATAAGTTTCAAGCTTATAACGTCCTCTTCTTTTTATAAGACGGCTTGTTTTGTTCTTTTTATCGTGACATGTCCAGCATTCTTGGACAAAAATTTTGAATATTTGAATATTGTGAGGTACTGTTATGTGAATATTGAAAGTAATAGTCCATTCTTTCGATGCGTAGCAATTTGTTTTTAGTTTTTTTATCGCTCGCATCGAGCAGAAAGACTACCATAAAAAAAAACTATGGGAAACGTTTTTGACGATAGCAAGAACTTTAATAACAAAAAAATTAATCCTGCCGAAAGAAGTTCTGCGAATATATTGATTGTTATAGTGAAATCTTACAATATATGATAAAATTGCATTCATAAAATCTGCCTCGTCGAAAAATGTTTTTGTCCAGAATTGCTGGGTATGAGTATACGTGTATAAAAAGTTCACTTGGCGTTCGCCAGAAAACACGGTCAGAGGCTTATATGGGCGAGTAAACGTTGCAAACATCGGCGCTCATCTACGGGTGCCTATTTTTTTTTCCAGAAAACCCGCAGCACTTACAGGTTTCGCATCGTGTTTTCCAGGTCGCCAATCTCATCAGCGTAATTTGAGCGCACAACCGCGTGCCGTGGTGGACGCCAGAACAGCAGCATCCGTCAGGTGCAGAATCAGCGGCTTTAGACGGGAAAGAAGTCTCTAATGAGGAAACGAATAAATGTTTACATTTCGCAAACTACACGGTTGTGCGTTGCGAACTTCAAACGCACAAAGGGGAAAACTATGTGGTATTAAAAACTGCTTCATTTAAGACCGCACAGCATTCCATTGTCTTGCGTTCGAAATGCGTAATTAGTTGGAAATTGAGATTCCCATAAAATTTGCTTCAATCTGTAGACAACGAAAAATTTCACTGGTCGTTTCCTTCTTGTGACTATGCGAATTTTAGCGACAATTTGGGGGCAGGGGGGGGAGTGCTGATGCCAGTCTCCATGTTTAGTGACTCTTAAACATGCGAGAACTGGGTTGGCTGATCATGGTGGTAGCAACAACTATCTCGCGCACTTTGTGGTGCGTCTTCGCTTTGGTTTGTTTGTAAAAATTTCACCACATTGCTAACTCCGGCTGGGGACCTCGCGAAGGATGTCTGTTGCTTTTATCCTTCTAACTCTCCTTAGCTCCGCGGGTAGTCTGCTGAAAAATTCTTTTTGCTAAGTGTTCGGGTAACTGCAGGCTCCAAGGGGAGCTCATTCGGGGTTAGAGCGTAGAGTAGGCATGTGTCATCTGTACGTCACGCTTTCGACCATCTGCCAAGCACGGTCACAATCTATTCATGAAACGTACATGTACGGCAGGTATGGTGCACCGGTAAGAGTTATGGCGTACTCTCCGGGTGCAATCAACCGGTGTGGAATTAGGGGTGTAGGGTAGGGTTGGTTGTCGATGTGTTATGACCCATGAGGGAGTGTTGCGACCAAGGTTGGTCTTGCGATTTAGTTAAAGGCTGCGCAGGTTGTATGTTATAGGGGTGTAAGGATGTGGGGGATGTAAAGGTGTGGCGCCCATGTACGACAGTACCGACAAGGACGCGATCTCGCAGAACAATACCCGTATAACTATCGTTGTAGAACTGCTTTATTGCTCCACATATGATGGCCTCGATCAAAGATGAGTGCCGCAGAAAGCCACACCACAGAGAAGAAACGACGAATTTGGCTCTTTTTCTTTTTTCTTCCTGGCTCTTCTTCATTCGAAGTCGCAGAGTTTTGAGAGCCAAACACAGATATTCAGGAAAAGAAACGAAACAAAAGATATATTTTTTCACGCTCTTCCAGTCCTTGAGACGAGAGTCAGTGCGCTATCCAGAGTTGTGATCAATCCTCCAGGGGTAAAAATATATGGCTGGAACAGAAAACAATGAAAGAAGGAAGAAAAAAGATAACATGGAGAAGGTTATTCAACAAGAAGCTTTGGTTGCTGGGCACGCTGAAGAAAACAAAAGCAAAGTGCTTCGATAGGAGCTGAAGCAAGCTAGAACAGATTGATTGTTATGTTCGGAAACCCTTTATGTAATAATTCCCTCTCACCAGTTATCCACACCACTCTATACAACTTTAAACCTCCCCGTGTGTCCGGTAACTCAGCTGTCTACTCAAATATGCATTCCTGTTTGTCGAAACCTGTCACATTGTTGAAGTACAACCTCAACCTCAATCCTTCTCTTGCTTACTTCGATTTTTTTCCTTTCTGCTTGGTACTCAAAAATAGGTAGCGGAAAGTAGAGGACGAGGAGGAGGAGGAAAGACAGGGGTGTTAACCAAAAGAATAAACCAGTTTGCTACCCTGCAATGGAGGAAAGGGATGAGGGAATATAAAGGTAAAAGAACCGGTTCATGATGTCGTCAGCCAAAGAGCGCGGCGATACCAAGTGAGACAGTATTGAAAGGCACGGGCCACATTATTACGTAGCTATATTGTTAGAGCCCAAATATTGTTGCTTGCAATCTGAAAGAGTTCGTGCCTTGTTACGTTACCTGTCTACTCGCCTGATAGGAGAGCCTGAGACATTTTTTGATGAAGTAAAAAAAAACGTGCAAGCAATCGACCGTGGCAAAGACGGCGATTGGAAATAATTATTATGCACTTTCATGCAATCACACATAAAACTGCCTACTCGGAATAAGTTCAGGCTGCCCACGTGGTACTATTCGTTTCTTGTTAAGGATGCCATGTGTGCCATCGCGAGCTGAAAATTTTGCTGCCAAGGCAACTGTGTGAATGCGCTACCTAAACAGCGAATACAACAATTGCATTCCTCATTTACACAGCTGGTATTTAAAAAAGCGAGGTAAAAATTCACAAAATACATCTGAATGCTGATTGCGAACCCTGAGGACCCTTCACTCAGGCCCACAGCGCATTTGCCATTTACTGTAGCATTTAGATGCTTGCTACAAGGTATCAGTATTTGTGTGTCTAGCATTCGCGACATCAAAATAATGGGGCGCAGTGAGTAGGCCTCAGTTTTCAGGATGCTGTTCAAGCAGCGACACCAGATGCAATGAAAAGTAGTCATGTCTTAGTACTTATATATTTCGATGCAACTCCCTAGGAAACATTAGCACAGAACTGTGGTACTGAAGAGTTACTTTTAAGGCCACTTTTCCTATAATTTTACCTGAAGCCTTGAAATCGTAATCCACGGTTCTGTCAGAATCTCCTGTATTCTGTTTAATGCAAAATAAAACAAACTAAAAAAGTTTCGCATACCATGGTAATGTCCAGGCAGGTTCTTCTGGGTGCGAGGTGATCTTTGTGGCGTAGCACGATTTCAGTCGCGGCCAGTTAGATGCGGTGTCTCTGCTCAAGGTATGATGTCATGAAAACCAACATCTGGGACGATATGAAATTCCTACGAGGTACGAACGGCAGTATATCCAAGACAGGAAACGCTGGGCTGAGCCCTTCGCAGCTTCTGCTTGGCCCCGATGGTGGAGAATACCCTTCCTCTACACTTGAAGCTGACTGCACACACACAAAAAAAGGTTGACACACCATCAAGGTTAGCACCACGAAATAACATTTTGATTTATTGATTTATTGATTGATTTATTTATTTATTTATTTATTTATTTATTGATTGATTGATTGATTGATTGATTGATTGATTGATTGATTGATTGATTGAATGAATGAATGAATGAATGAATGAATGAATGAATGAATGAATGAATGAATGAATGAATGAATGGCTGTATTTTAAGACCTCAAACACTGTGCGGAGTAGATTTATAACTGTGCCGCGCCCCCCTCCTTAAGTACAAGAAATCCGGCGGAATTTCAGCGTCAAACGTTATTTCGAAGATGAAAACTATCTTGGCGCAAAAAAAATCTACCGAGGATAAAAGTCATTGAAAGAGACGCAGAAACGGGGCCAACAAAAGCGTTTCGTGGGTTTTTGAAAGGTTGTAAACATAGGTAAGTTGACGACACTGCGCGTCAGTCAGCTTGCATCAACAAGCAGAAGCCAGGTCGGCGAAGAATAAGAAAACAATGGTAAAGAGTGACAACGGAAAAAAATGGCAGTGGAACTGCACGCGTTCACAAAAAATCGCCACACTGTTACTATCACATGAAAAGCCCCGAGAACACGAGGTACCAGAGCATCGTATTTATTCCCTTCTCTCGTAAGGCGAGTGAGGACGTCATTCTAAGCCCGTTCATGTTGTCCTCCATGTCTACGCGTAGCGGATGCATTTGCAAACTGAAGCCGAAACATGGCTGAAACAGCACTTCGATTGTATCCCTGCAGAAGCAGACGTCGCTGCTCTTCCTAAAGGTTTCCTCCGATACCTCAAGCTTTCCTGCCTCTCCAGCGCTCTACCATCCAGCTACGTTTTCTCAGTCGCGTAAGTCCACTTCGTTTTCTTTTTTTTCCCCTCTATCACTTTTTTCTCTTCGCTTGCTCAATCCTCTGGTGTATAGTACCCTTCCAAATGTCATCTCTGAAAACCTATGCCGTTTTATTTGTGTTTCTATTTTTTTCTCTTTTTCTTTTTTTCTGCTCATATGCTCTTGTCACTACTACGGCTCCAGCGCTTAACGCTCGTCCTTTCCATCACATGGCATTGGCTTCCCACGAGAAGTGAGAAGCAAACAACACAGCGCGAAAAACAGTCGTTGCATCTCGAGGAAATTGTGGCGGGAGGGAACATAAACAGGGTCCATCGATGCTCACTTGTCTTGGCTGTCGTCACTGACTTCGGTGTTGGCCGAGCTGGCCACTTCCAGGAGTGGGCGCGTCTCGGGAACGGGGCTGACGAGGGTGGCGCTGCCGTGGCTCGGCTTCTGGCTCAACTTGGCACCGCGCGCACCTCTTGAGTCCGAGAGGAACAGCCGGTTGTTCTCCACTGGGTCCTCCTCTGCCTTGCTTGAATCCTTGCGAACACAAGACATCAGGGTTGAGATTTATTCAGACAGTGAGCATGACTGAGAGAAAAACAGAACAATGGGCCCCAATAGGCCAACTCAAACGACAGAACACAGCAGAGTGTTTGTCTTTTGGCGGTTTCGTACGGTCACGAGGAATGCCGTCCAACAAGCCCATGTACCGTGTTCAGATAGTTTGCCTGCATTTATTGCATTATACGTCGCACATATGCCAAGCGTTTAATTAAAGCGAGGGTCGCAAAAGGCAAATATGTTTATCCCTCTCAAGTCTTAAGCATGTTTCTTGCTGCATGTAAATGTCGCCCACGGCATCACGCAAAGAAAGCCGAGCACGGTGGCAACTGCCACCACCTCGTTTCAAAGAGGGCACTCCTATCATCCATCCATCTATCAATCCACTAGTCGCGTTCACGTGAACGCCTATTTAGAGGAGGCGTTTCTGCCTATTTTGTAACAGCGTTGCACTCTCTTGTCCCCAGAAACCGATTTGCATGAAATTAAGCTGCTTCGATAAAACCTACAATAGTAGATACTTCAGTGCAAATGAACACGAAGCTACTTTTATGGATCGTTTCTAATCAAGAAAAGAAGAAGCTCCGCTTTATTATGCTTCCTCGTTGATTCTTTGTTTATTTTCTCTTGCGCTTCTTTATTTTCTCTTGCGTATTCTGAAAGGGACTATTTATTATTTTCCGGTAAGGATACGCTCTGTAATTTCGAGTATACCCTGAGCCATCACAGATTCCTCGCTAATCATCACAACATGGCACTGGTTATTTTACCAGAATGCAGGAGCTTCCTTGCATATCGGTCTCATCCCCAGACGGCTGCAGGGACGTTTCGGCCGTCGAGATGTGCATGCCGCTCGAGAGCTCCTCGGGGCCACAGGCGAAGGCGCTCGTCACTTCCGGAATGACCGGAATCACTTGCGGAGACAGCCTGCTTGTCATGCCGACAACCTTGTCTGCGAACACATACACAGTCGCCCCATTATCGAAAGTATGACCTTTGAAAATAGTGCTTGACTGATCCAATTTATTTTGATGGAATTCAATGTTGTTGACATGTATCAGCGGCACATCTACACCTAAGGTCTCACTGCACCCAACACAAGCGATAGTATAAGCAAATTCTTCCTAATAAGCTTTAAGGACTGCAAACAAAGATGCTGAGTAATCAGCTCAGTTGTTGACAGTTACCTTATATGTAACTAGAGTCGGATACAACTCAGAACAAAAAACTGGGATCTTTTTTAATGCTCCCGCGTGTTTTTCTTCCCTGTTTCAACTCACCTCCAGGAGCTGCTGCTGGTGGGGGAGCCGCGTAGTTCGCAGACTGGCCAGACTGCTTGGACTGCGACTGCATGCGGCTCGGCCACGTGGCCACGCTGCTCAGCTTGGAGCGCTCGCCGCGGCTGCTGTAGCCCGAGAGTACAGGGAGCTGCAGAGACAACAGTGCGTCCGTCCCGGTATAACGCTTTCATGCCTACAACGAGCTCATGGAAAAGGGGAAGTGCGCTCAGCGCATTAACGAGAATTCCGCAATCGCAAGATGACGTACCTCTACCTTTACGAGTACTGGTGCTTTTAACAGCATATTTGCCCTTATTCTACGAAAAATGAAGGACTTAAATCTAATCACGCTTTGATTAAAAGCACCTACCCCTCTTCTTCGTTCAACACCAGCCCCTCCAGCCCCTGCCCCTTGTTTTTAAGAACATTTCGAACAAACTGAGTACTTATTTGCTTTAGTTTGGTACTTTCCAGTAAATACAGCAAAAACCATCTAGGCACACAAGAGGGGCAACATGCCAGGATTTAAGTATAAATCATTTGAATGAAAACATCAAATGATTGCTTCATTAATATTGAGGCATCATTTTACTGCTGTTTTTCTGTGAAGCGATCACCATGGGGAGCTGCAAGAGCATCACTGCGCTCCTCCTAAAGTTCAAACGGGACATTTAGTACCGCGTACACAACCTAAAAAAAAAATTACGTGCCCAGCACGCATCGCGTGAGGCACGGCGGCTGCTCAGGTCGGACAGTCGTAAGTAGACGATATTTGACCACGTCTTAAATTTATCTTAAATTGCGTGCAACCCTACAGCTCTCCTCAGCAGGGTGCGGAAGCATAAATTCTCGTTACGAAACTTCGCACTTGCCCACTTACCGCAGCGCGGTTCTTTTGACCCATGGCCCGCCTGCCAACAGCGTATTCCTGGTACTGAGAAAGAACGCAGAGTATGGCGTATATCTGTGACGGAGGAGAAATAAAACGAACAAAATTGAGTAATCGCACTTTTAACAAACGCGAAGGAGAGTGTTTTATGCAAACGACCTCACGCAGTATCCCGTTTCAACACCTCGTTCTACGTCGCTACATTTAGAGTACTGAAACCGCGGAGGTCGTGTCAGCACACTTGCCAGGGCTGAGATAGTATTTTTTTTTTGTGCGTGTAACCTAAAATTGGAGCCAGCAAGTCTTGCTCGAAAGATAGTTGTGGCTACGAGATGAGGTTTCGTTCAAACAATAAGTGCCAAAGTGCCCGCTACAAAAAAAAACAGACCTCTGCATAGCGTGTGCGCAAAAAAAAAGATTAAATTGAAGAGAAGCATAACTGCCTCTTGAGTTAAACCATCATCTGTTTTCAGCAAGCTGATGAAAACCTTTGAGAGTTCGGTCGGGTGTCATTGCTAGGTGCTTTGTCTCGGTATACGTTAGGGTATTTGTCAACAAGCCTCAGACAGCAGATGTCACATACCACATGTGCGTTAGTGCGGCCGTTAGCACAACCTAACCTTGAATTGGAAACCCGTCCTGGCTATCCGATTCAATGTCACCATCAGAAATCCACTTAAAACGCTGCAATTTCATAGCCCTTTGATAACTTTCTTTGCAATTTCCTGCCGCTACCACTACGTCTGTAGTGGTGTCTCAAAGCTGTTTTCCTCTTGTAATTTTAGGCTCATCCTTGTTTGGCAGATAAAATCCTGAAAGCACAATGCGCGCCCAAATGCCAGAAACCGCTTCAAAGTTTACAATTTTAAACCTGGCGAATGTAACTCTAGAACGCCGTTCCAAGAGGTCAGTCATTTTATTGCCCTCCAAACTACAATCGAGACAGGGCAGTTTTATTAATCTCTGACGTGAAACGAGTCAGATATCTCAATCCGCACTCTGTCTCTGAGTGTACTTTTTTTCTCTTGTCACAAACTGCGTTGTAGAAAGTAAAAAAAATAAAACTACCAGGAAAGTGCTTTTTTGCCCAGTAGTTCTTTTTTTTTGTAGCATCAGCAGCAGCAGAATCAGAGTGTAAAGCTTGTGAGTCCCAACCAATGCGGTTACAGAACAAAACCAGAAAATTCAGCGCAGAGACCATTCTTATTGACCACGCCAGCAAAATAGCATGCATAAAATTTATTGTAATGGCTTTTTGATTTACTCACAGCAAACGTTTGGCGCCTTATAAATACGATGAGAAAAGCACAAAAGATCGTAAAATATAATGGTGAATAAAGGAAATGCGGTGGTGCCAAAAATGCACTGCCTGTTTGGACCTCCACACAGGCCTGAGGAAACATGAATAGAAGCGACGCTGGGAAACGAAATACTTGCTGTTCACCGCCTCTGTACCTTTCAGCGACGTCTTTCATTAGACAGCGCGAACAAGTTAGTCGTAAATTCTGACGACAGGCATCGACGTCCTCTTGTACAAGTGCGAGAGCTCCACAAAACGACATACAGGTTTGACTGTAAAGCTTGCTTCTTCTCAATTGTACTCTTTATGTGGAGAAGCCAACGTCCGGAAGACAGCGAAAGAACGCTGCGCTAGGTGGCGCGGCTGAAAGAGCGCTTCTAACACACATCCCCCTCCCAAATTTTTCAACAACCGTTTGAAGCCTCGCTGCCGGAGCAAACGGCAACTCCGGCGATCTAGGGGAGTGGGGAGCATCTAGATCACGTGACCTTGTGGCGTCATCACGACCTGCCCACCAGATTTTGACCAAAACTGACCACCGTGGCAAGTGGCAGTTAAATTAATGACTAGTCGCGAGCGGTTGCTCGGAAACAACAACCTTGATCTGAGACGCGCCACCGGTGGCAGCACCTGCCATCGCAGGGCAGTGCGCATCGCTTAACAGCTGCACCACTGCGCCAGGAGTGGTAAGAGGACTCCCAGGGACCTATGAATATAACGTGGGATATTCTCAAGAGAGCATGTATTGGCGTTAACCTCTTAACACTAACCCTTCATATTCTTAACGCGGAGCTTAAGTCACTCTAGTTTTTTTCATACATACATACAAAACGTTCTCGAGATAGCGGTAAACGTTTGCAAAAGCGAATGGAATTTAGTGTCTCAAAAGCAGGGCCTTCACATAAGGGTATTAGTTCGGGATTAAAAATTGGTCAAACGTGAAGTCAATAGAATTCAAGTTTAAAGTACATGACGAATTCACAGAAAATACCGTCAAGTTCGACATATTGGTTACACAACTCTAAAGAAAAACAAATACCGAGAACTGTGGCACCAGCCGCTACCCTGTTTTAAAAAGGATGCTCCTAACATCCATTCATCTAGCCATTGTGAGTCAAAAATATTTTAGCCATGCTCTCGAGAATTACACAAAATAAAATAAAATGTATATTTGAGATGGGTGGTGTCGAATAAACAAAGCACTTGCTTGTAACCTTGAACAGAGTGCTTGTCAGAAAGTTGCCACACAGGCACGAGGTAAAGCAACCAATAACAAATGCTTACTATTTCCAGAAATGTTATGCGTGGAATACTCGCACCCCAAGAGCGTGTTCTCGCACTGGTGGCTCACTAGTAGCAAAGTGCTCTCGAGAGTGAAAGTTTGGAAAGCTATGTAGCCGAGAAAAAATGCATTCTTGTCTACATAGACATCCAGCCTGAAGCAGCGTAATAAGCACTTTAACGTTCTAGAATTCCCAATCTACGTGAGAAAGCATATTGCTCATTGGAATCAGTCGTAACAAAACTTTTCCGGAGGCAGGCCTCAAAGGAACACTCTGCTAATTTATATCCCTTCCTGATACTGAACATCCACACATGCTAAATTTGTTATGTAAGCAAAAAACGTATTACAAGAAGAATAATCTGCACAGGGTGGAGAGCATTATGGCTGCGGTGGCTCGATCTAGCGACTAGACCTTAGTGCCGCTCACCCGTTATTCCGCCGTATAATCCACGCTATCGGCCTACCACCAGCCAAGCCAAAATACGAAACCTCATCTTCCCGGCATGCCTTTAGTGGATGAACCGCTCCTTACGAAGCTCGCATAGCAGGCGCCACTTTTACCTCTAGGTAATTTGAAAAGTTTTGTGGTATTAGCTCGACAAAATAGTCTGCTTTGCTTGCCAACGAGCAGCAGGATTGTTCAGCAAGGCTTTGCAATCATTCCATCTTTATACAGCAAAAACTAAGAAGAGCCGGACGGAGAAGGAGTCTGACAAGCGCGAGCACTCACTGATAACTGAACCTTTAACGGAACGAAAGTACTGCAGTCTTAATTCCACCGAAGGTCGCAGCGGCGGTAATGTGGATGTTTACTGGAAAGAGCTCGTTGCCCGGCTTTTATTGCTGCGTTCCTGCCGCACCAGTAAACAGCACGCTGGATTGGTTTTTTTTACGAACTGATGAAACACAGCTCTATTAGCACATTTCCATTACAGCGAATCAACATTCCCAGAGCTGCGTATGGGACTGCCTAGCGTCTCTTATTGTGTCCGCTGTACAGTAAGCATAGTTGTGTTGGGAAGTTCGATATACAACTGCAAAATTTTGAAGCAAATAAAACAAGGCCCGACCCTCTGCAAAATATAAAAAACTTATTAACGTAACTTACTCTGATACTTCACCGTTATTTGAATGCTCCAATCCTATTGAGAATTTTGTTTTTCTGCCAACTTTTTCTTCACACAGACATCTTAAACTGGACCGTTTATGAATACAAGGCGCGTTTCCTTAACGCTAATTTGTTCCCATAAGTGTATTAATTAGTTCTAAATGAAGACGTATGCACCAAAACTATTGTGAGACGTGTTCACCTATGACACGGCTCTTCTTGTGAATAGATTATGCTTTCCAGGATAGCAGTAACGAGAATTGCTGTACATTATGAACCTCCAAACTAGTTATATTCTGTGTGTTTTCTTAACTTCTGAAATTTATCTCAATAAACACAAAAAAAAAACACCCCGAGCTACGCTTTTAAAAACTCAGTAAACAAAACAAAGTTTCTGATAAACGAAGGTCAGCATTTAAACGAGGAAGATCAGGATCCCAAACATGGCGCATTAGCAGCGTATCCTAGGCTCAAACTAAACCTGTAACATATGCATTTCATTTTTGTCTTTCTTGCGTCCTTTTATACTTTTTTTCTGACGCTGGCATTATGACCGTGACGTGGCACAAGCTGTAAGTATCCTATGTATTCGTGTGCTGTGCTTGGAGTGACGAGGAGGCTTCATAGAGATCAGAACTTATCGAACTTTAGATCAGAGCTTATCAGAGCTTTACGAAGAAGTTCGGCCGGAAAAGATCAGACTAAGATTGTGTCGATTACATCCCTTTGGCGACGACATGTTGACGTAAGGAAAGAAAGAAGAGATGTGAAAGCTTACGTTGATGGAGCACAGTGTGTAGTCAACAATGTACATGGCAATGACGAACGGGTTAACCCTCTGAAAAGCAAATAAAAAATAACACACGGCGGGAGTAAGTATTCAGCCATAAAATGCTGAAATGAGTATAACACTTCCTTTTTTATCAAGGCCACCCACCCGTACTGGTTCATCTAGGTTCAAAGCTATGAAGGACCTGATAGTTTATTCTGCTTAAGAACTGAACATGCGAATAAAATTCCTGGAAGGCGCTCTTATATTTGATGGAAAAAAAATGCCGCGCTGACTTTTTTCATTTATCAGCACTCCCTCATGAGAATATTAAACGGAAGTGTAAGCGCTAAATGCAAAAAAAAATACTCTAGGCCTTAGAAAAACAGTCATGGTGTATTAAAAGCCTGAAGACTGTGAAGAACGCGAAAGATATTGGGAAAATGATGCGACCTCAGAGGTGTTTTACGCTCGACGAAACACAATTATTGGCTCGGCTGATTAGCAGTAAGAAACACTAGATGTATGAAGGCTAATAAATGAAGGCTAATAAAGCGATTGATTTCAAGCCTTTTTCTTTCATTGATTTCGAGCCCTTTTCTTTCACATAAAAAAAGTTTAAAATTGTGCACTTTTCTACAAAGTCTCGATGCCGTGCGAAATACAATAAACAACCGCAAAGCGACTAAAGGAATCAGGCATTTTAGTAAGAGCCAAGTTTTCAGAAAAGCACGCTCAGATTATTTTGGTCCACGCAGGTTCTCGGTTAACTTAAGAAATCATTTCTATGTGGGCCACATCTCCCAACAGTTTAAATGTTGACCCAGTGTTTGAGCCCTTTGGGAAGCGGATACCCTATTACAGGCATCCATGACGGTGCCTGTGTCTGTCTGTCTGTATGCGCGCACGCACGCGCGCGCGCGCGTGTGTGTGTGTGTGTGTGTGTGTGTGTGTGTGTGTGTGTGTGTGTGTGTGTGTGTGTGTGTGTGTGTGTGTGTGTGTGTGTGTGTGTGTGTGTGTGTGTGTGTGTGTGTGTGTGTGTGTGTGTGTGTGTGTGTGTGTGTGTGTGTGTGTGTGTGTGTGTGTGTGTGTGTGCGTGTGCGTGTGCATGTGCGTGCGTGTGTGTGTGTGTGTGTGTGTGTGTGTGTGTGTGTGCGTGTGTGTGTGTGTGTGTGTGTGTGTGTGTGTGTGTGTGTGTGTGTGTGTGTGTGTGTGTGTGTGTGTGTGTGTGTGTGTGTGTGTGTGTGTGTGTGTGTGTGTGTGTGTGTGTGTGTGTGTGTGTGTGTGTGTGTGTGTGTGTGTGTGTGTGTGTGTGTGTGTGTGTGTGTGTGTGTGTGTGTGTGTGTGTGTGTGTGTGTGTGTGTGTGTGTGTGTGTGTGTGTGTGTGTGTGTGTGTGTGTGTGTGTGTGTGTGTGTGTGTGTTATCGTTCTGGAAAACTACAACTTCCTCGCAATAAAATGAATGAAAAGAAATAAATTGCACAATCCTGGCTGGGTCGTAAGCTCTTCTGTTAGCAGTATCAGTTCTGGACCAGCGATAAGTTCTGGGAACACCCACAATCGTGAAACCACAGAAACAATGCAATCGCCCACCACGGCTCGCCTCCTGAGAGAATAACAATCTATCGCGGAAGTAAATTTCTAATAAGCGGGTCGTCAGAGTGGCTTACCATATCGGTGACAAAGTACAACGAGAGACAAACGTCCAACAGCGTCGTCATTGACACGACGGTCAGCCATGGAATGAGCAGCAGCCGGTTGTCCTGCACCGTGAATAAGTAAAGTTAGTGCACCTTACAACAAGCGATAGTAAGTTGCTTTAGGATATACCATCGAATGTGCATAAAGTTCATGTCTTGTCAGCGCGTAGCACCAATTCATACCGGGTTATTATACACTTTCATCTGTGCTTAAGGGGCATTTAGTGGTCCCAGGTAGCGTCAGCCTACAAACATTCATGCTAGTCCCTGATGTAATAGTCCTCACTAAGAACGCTTGAGATGTGCAGCAAATAAATCAACAGCATAGAGCTGTTATAATTCGCGCAAGAGGGTACTGGAACTAAAAGACAGAGGCAAACACATACTAAGACAGGACTGGCGCCAGTCTTGCTGGAACGTAGTGCTGTACCTTTCGTTATAACCTCGCCCGAAAGTGTTTTTTTTTTTTGCCATCGCAACCAACAGTCAAGTTTTGTGCATTTCAACAATGTATTTCATTTGTCTTTTCATGCCTTCATTCACACATCACAAAGAAAAGGCTACTTGTGCATTTATATAAGAAATTATTGCCATGTTTTTTCTTCCATTGCATCTCACAGCACTGTTCTTTACGGCACAAGCGCGTGTCGATCAACTCACCAAGAAGAGTCCCAGAAGAAGGACCACCGAGAAAATGACGCACAGTCCGGAAAAAACCAGTAGAAGTAGTACCAACGTGAACCCCACTGAAAAAAACGCAAGTAAAAGAAAAAGAACCTGTTAAATATAACCTGTTTAAAATCTGTTTAAACCTGTTTAAGAGCAGCTTAAAACCTGTTTAAAACCTGTTTAAAAACCTATTTAAAACCTGAAATAGCCTGTTTAAAAATAACCACGCGCATTATTTCACTCACGTGTTATGAAGCCACAAAGATTACACTTCGCGTGATTAACATTTCTGCCTGTCTTCAAACCTCCAAAACTTCTACAACCAATTACTACTAACAAGCTTTCAATATATTTGAGGCAGCCGAGAGGATTCAGGCAACTTTTTAATAGCTTTAAGTAAGTGCATGAATTCATGTGATTTGACTGTTTTTACATGCACTACATAAATATTTTGGCCATCCGTAAATACACTTCTTTATCAAGCTTCAGGAACTTTCCAAGTCAGGAATGTAATCCATCTATGACAAAAATGGTAAGCTGTGGAAGCTAGTTGTATAAACATTGATTTCCGTTGAGCATATTTTCTAGGACAGGTTTCTGTCACGCTTTTAAAACAGGTATTCGACAGGTAGTCTTAAGACGTGTTTAACCGTTACCATGTTGTCAACGCGTGGCGCTTCATAGCATGGTTGTAAGAAGTTCGCGATCTTCACCATCGGCATGCGAATAGGTTTGTTACATCTTAGAGTGCATGACTTACCTGGTGTGTGGAGCACAGAGTTTGCATGAAAAATTCCGGTGACTACTAGCATCGTGTAGAAAATCTGAAAAAAGAAAAACGAATGTCACCAAGAAATCTGTGGCAATTGCTATGCGGTGAGCGGTTTTCCGTGCGTTCGTATAGTGTGCGTGTGGATGCATGGGTGCATGCGTAAATTTCGTAACTTGACTTCAAATGGGACACGGAACTTAAAGTAATGAACGTTTAAGTATGCGTGGTCAGTTAAAGGGGCACTGAAAACGAAAAGAAGTTGGTCTGTACAGATAGTGTGAAATTCTGACGAAAAATAAGTAGATCATTCTCACTGAAAATAGAGCTTTCCTTATGGTAGAAAAGTCCGTATAGTGCAATAGAGGTGTCGCCATCATCGGCCGATTTCTCAAGTAAACTGCGTGTGTCGGCATCGCATTTTCGCGGATCACAGAGGCTATGCTACATCGTCATTCACTTCAAAACAGCGGCAACCAGTCATTCTTGGTGTAGAGATAAAATCGACTGGCGGGAAGAATTCAGAAATTAAATTTTCTAGGCAGGCATTCTTTCTTTTTTTTGCTGCCAGATAAACGTTAACATACTGAGAAAGAACGAGGGAACCAATTTTTACTGTGCACAATAAATATATTAAGTTGTCTCCACTCTGCCTTTAAAGGTTCAAAGTCTAAATTCTTGCTGTTTTGGGAAAACTATACGATATTCTAAAGCAATAACCTTGCAGTCTTTTCTTTTTAATGCGAAAGCATTGCCAGGCTTATCGGCAAAGAAACCCAGTTATTGACCGCAAAAATGGTCACAAAAAATCCTGGATAACGTCATCGTGGTATCAAAGAAATATTTTTTTTAATGTGCGCAAAATTGAACCCAGATCTTTCAGATTACGACGCGAGCACCCTTACGAATAGGCCACAAAACCGTGTTACTTCTTGGCGAAAAAGGTGCATCAATACTACATGCGTTGCCTTACGGATGCATGCTAATGAATAGGTGTGTCGACAGGAAGAGAAAAAGAACAAAATAAATCATCGTTTGGAAATGCAAAATGAGGTAAAAATTACAAAACAGTGCCTTCGCATTCAAAGCACGTAAGCAGTCTTAAGTGCCCTCCACAATTTTTTGCCGTCTCTGCAGGAAAGTACTCTGGCACTTGTCAATCAGTTAGGCTTAATAATTCAATTGAAATTCATTTTTCACTGAATGCTGTTGAAATTCACTCTCGCTCGCAGCATCCATACG
Source organism: Amblyomma americanum (assembly GCF_052857255.1). Lineage (NCBI taxonomy): Eukaryota > Metazoa > Arthropoda > Arachnida > Ixodida > Ixodidae > Amblyomma > Amblyomma americanum. The sequence continues at coordinate 195,837,566 of NC_135500.1, read as the reverse complement.
GTTTTGTGGCTCCACATAGTCGCTACAGAGCCTAAGTGGATCTTGTTCGGGTCGCCGCATCGTGCACTGGTCGCAGTAAACGAATTCTGCAAGCACCTCCTAGTGTGTACCGGCACAGAGTGTCGCTGCTCTTTCTTACATGTCCTCAACGAATGCTGTTGCCAGCAAAACCATAAAAAGAAAGATGGTGCCATGAAAAAGCTCTTCTTCAGCAAGCTTCATCAATGCAAGAGCTTGCACGATTACGCCGGAAATACAAACAGCGGTGGTGCGACCAAGCTCTTGCTGAGAAAGGAGAAAAGGCGACTGAGTCTGCGTTTCTCATTTCCGCCAGTGTTTATCGATTCTCTCAAGTGAAAGCACTTCGGTTAAGGGCGCTTCCAGCTTCCGGTCCTGAATCCGCAGGCTGTGGCGTTTGCGAGAAAGATTTGGTACTTAGGTACTTGGGCTTTTTCCGCTTCTGTCACCCTTGTTCATGAAGGTCTTCCGCTCCATTCTAATTCGCAATTAAGCTGTCAACCTTAACACTAAAACGGAAAAGAGCTGAATAGGGAGGGAGAGACATATCCCGAAAAAAAATAGAGAGGACAGTGCACTGGAGTCGCTGTCTTGGCAGCCCAGACTAGGTGAAGAAAGATAGCAGAAAATGTGATGACAAGGTCACTCGATTGAAATTAGAAAGCGAAAGAGCATGCTATTTCATGCGCCTGGCTCATAACTTGGATTAAGTTTCGCTGGGTAATAGTGTACTTTGCAATTGAAAACTACACTAACTTAATACCCGGGTAATATGCATGGCTTCCCCCCTTCGAAGTTACAGTAGGACTCAGCGGGCGTGTTCAACGCAAGCAAAATACCTACTCTAATCATAATAACGACAATAGCTACTATAATCATAATTATGACAGGCGCGTGCAATTCTTGTTAAAACTAAAAACGCCCACTGCATACACTACCGAAAAAGACGTCAGGCTGTGTTGTGACGCTTGGATGAAACTTTCAGTCTTAGCACTGACTAGTAACATAAAAAAAGTCCCACTTTAATCTCGGGAGTTTTTTTTTTTTTTCAACGCAGGCTGCTTAGAGCCGAAAGCCGACGGCACAGCCTGGCATCAGCTTCAACCACTCCCGCGAATGCCTCTTCTTTTGACAAAGATCGCACGTGGAGGCCTAATTGGAAATTCTGCCGGCTTCTTCTCATCGCCCTGCTCTCTCAGTTTGTCATAGTCCCGACACAGGAACGCGATATCACCGCACGCAAAAGATTAATGTAATTACTGTCGTTGTTACTGCTGTTAAAGTCATTACCATGAGTCTTAAAAGCAAGAAGAAGGACGAATTGTACAGCGGCCACTGTCCCTAACCGCAGCCGCAGAAGAGAAGTTAATTGTCCCGTGAAGAGCGAAGAAGAAAAAGAAAGAAAAAGAAGGAAACAGAAGGAAAGAAATTCTATAGCAGTAAGGACAGCAGTGGCCCACACCGACCCGGTCAAGCAAGCTAAGATGAACTTGTCGCAACAAAAGCGAGCCACAGGAGTTTCTAGATAACGAAGCAAGAAGGGCGCATAATTGGAGACGAGCCTCAAGCGCGCTTTTGATCTCTGCTACCATCGCACGAAGCTGACACTCTTGGCCTTTTGGGTGAAGAAGTATCGAACATCGCCTGCGGTGTTGGGTTTCGCGAGGTTGACGTTCCGAACTTCTTTTTCTTCTGCGCGCCTCGCTCTTCTGTAAAGGTCATTGACGCAGAAAGTTTTCCGAAACTATAGACTTAGACGCTTCCCACATGTCACGAGCAGAGTGTTCGCCTTGTCTACCAAAGAGAAGAGGAGCAAGGCATCGGCACGCCGCCTTGACTTCTTACGCGTTTCGCAACGCCTTCTCCGCTAATGAGCGGCATTCTCGCAATATCGCTGGGCGCCTGCAAAGGAAATGACAGCCAGAAGGCGGTCTTACGGTGTGACAGTAAATAAATTTTGAAAACTTTCAAGCACGTAACCTCTCGGCGCCTCTTGTCTTATTATCCACTTCAAAGCAAAAGGTAATACGTGGCACTTCAATGCGGTTCCCTATATTCCTAGCTAAAATAAATGGATTGTTTGCCTCTGTTATGAATAATTAACATCTCGTTGTCTTTTTCTTTTACATTTTAACTTCACTGGTCACGAACGCATGTGCTCTCTCAGACTAGCTTCTATCATTGCGCGAAGAAATTGGTGCAAAGCTGCTGAGAAAAAAAAAATCTTATCAAAATATCCGCCCTCCCTTTATTCTTTGTAAATATTTTTTCTTCATCGATACGTATATCCTGTGCGCATCTACTCTAAGGCATGACACGGGTATCCCTGCTCTTAACGCTCCACGTAGCTGTTCATACAACAACGAATGCCGACCTTTGCCTTTTCTTTCTCTTTTATTTCAAAATTCCGGAAGCACACCCTCTCAGAACGCGCGCAGAGTCGACCGTGCCATAATGCCTTTTGTTCGACGTGCAGCTACTGCTTGTTGGCGCGCGGTCGCTAGGGCTGCACGTTAGTATTTGCGGCGCGAAAAGGCCTTTCTCCTGAGGCACACTCTCCCACAGGCAGGATGGCAATCCAGGGCGCGTCCCAGCTTTTCGCCTTGAGCATTTTTTATACGTATCTGTTTGGGCGGCTTGTACGGTTGCCACGGGAACGACCGGGCCAGAGGCCTGTCGGTCAAACCGGCCGCTTATTTTCCCGTTCCTCGGGGACAAGGCACACAAACAACCTCGCGATGCTGACGAGAGGCTCTAGGGACGCGCGCGTCGGTTGCCGAAGCCCATCTAACGTCTGCCCACGGCAACGTTGGGCAACCAAGCGCCGCACTGATAGAGCTTTATGAACTGCCTTCGATCTCAAAGCGTCACTCTGACGGACGCTTCCCGTCGGCCGAATACGCGATAACCGAGACGCGGGCGGCCGTCCGTTTATATTGGGAGCCCGCATTCAGCGACGCCGCTTTTATCGGAGCTCGCCAACACACACGTGCCGGCTCCGAACGACGGCCGACGGGTAACTGTGTTCTACATTCGAACTGAGAAGCACCCGGTTGTTTTGGTTGATCTTTGTCTTAAATCGTTAATATTCGTAACGACGAGGAAATTGCAAAGCACGTGTCCATGGTGATAAATGGGAATGAATGCGGCGAATCCTGCTCCCGTTATAATAATGAAACCACATAGCCTAACTCGCTGTTTGGGGAAGTTAAGTGAATGCCTCTAATGTTCTAACATTTGTAAGGACGCTACACATCCCCAGCAAACAGTGTAGTAATTCTCGTGTTGATTTTATCATAAAACTTATTTCATCGGTGAGTGAGTGAGTGAGTGAGTGAGTGAGTGAGTGAGTGAGTGAGTGAGTGAGTGAGTGAGTGAGTGAGTCGGTGGGTGGGTAGGTGGGTTGGTGGGTGAGGGGGGGTGGGCGAGTGAGTGAGTGAGTCAGTGGGTGGGTGGGTGAGTGAGTGAGTGAGTGAGTGAGTGAGTGAGTGAGTGAGTGAGTGAGTGAGTGAGTGAGTGAGTGAGTGAGTGAGTGAGTGAGTGAGTGAGTGAGTGAGTGAGTGAGTGAAGTTTTATGATTTCATTGGTGCTTACGCTCACGGGCTGATATGTCGTGCTTTCGTTCAGAATTAACTGCTAAACATAGAGCCGTATGGTAGCGGTTTCTGCTCAGTTGTACCTATCACAAAATAACTCCTGGAAATTCACCTTCCCCAAGGATGAATAAGTGACAACGACTGCTCTCCCATTATGAGGAATTGCAGTTACCGTTATAAGGAATAGAGGGTGCACGCGTGCATACTCTATACGCAGTTACGATTTTCAGAAGGACCGATTATTTGCATCATTTAAGCTAGCCAGTGCAATATGCGCCAAACTGTTTTGTAGCCCTCTCTTCTGACTACGAGATACCACGAAGCGTTCCCTACAGGTGATCCAAGGCTCTGCTCAAAGAAGCAAAGAAGTGCTTGAGAACGCGCGGCTAATAGCATCACAAATACTAAGATTATCTCTGCCCGCCACGAATAAACATTGTGTGGTGTCAACGTGATACTCGCTAAGCGTTCTTCAGTAGACGTTTCTACGTGTGACATGCCGTTTTAGACAAGTAATAAAATGATTATTGATTCGGGATTTGCTTCTGAATCAACGTGGATGTCATGGAACAAACGCTGGTTCCCATTGTCTTTTGCTGCTTTTCACCTCAGCAATGTAAAAAATAACCGTCGACCAACAAAGTTTTCTCTTTACCGTCGCCCACCTCTTGCTTTCACCACGGCTCCTGGAGCTGCGAACTATACTTCCGCAGCTTCGTACTAAATATCAGCTATCGCGGCGTTACCGAAAATGGCTGGGGGCGTACTCTCATCGTTCATGCTGTAGTCAGACCCGAGTGTTTTGAGCCGCTGTTGTTGTTTTCTTCGCTTCTAACCTACCTTAATGCTTTGTTCCTGGAATCTCTCGTGGGTGGTCCGGTACCACCCATACATTTCTGACGCCCTCCTCCTTACTCTACCAGAGTTGGCTTTCTTGCAATAGCACTCTTATTGCACGGGAGCATCCTTTCCAGGTGCTTGGAGCCAGTCGAGGAAAAAGCTATTAAGGCTGGAGATTTCTGCCGGGCCGTTCAAGAGTGCGGACGTGCAAGTGTGACTGGAGGGAGAGACTAGCCTAAATAAAGGCTTCGGCGAGAAGAGCGCATAAAATAAAGAAGTGCGCTTGATACGTTTCACGTCCTTTATGTGCCACCAGAAAAAGGGAGAAAAGAAATGAAAGAGGAGAATAGTTTAGCCTACCGAGAAATGGAGAGAATAAAAAAAAAGCGAAACACCAGAAATCAGTAATACCATCCGAAACTGGTAATAGCCAGCAGTAAAACTTGAAGCTGCTCCGTGACCGCCAGTTCTCCATGCTCGGATGCTGCAGACAATTCGAACAAAAAGTGCTTTGAGAAGTTGAATGCCGTTTGTGCTGCTAGGAGAGTTCCCTTCCAGGACATTTTTTTTTTTTTCAAATAGTAATCACCATTACCACATGTTCACAGTTTCTTGTTCTATATTTTTTGTATTTCTGTCCTATATGGACGACTGCTTTTCCTAGCGGCAGGCTGCTTATTGCGGTGCTTCCAACCGCAACAAAACCTATCCTATTGAATAGTAACTGCACTCCCGTGTGCCAGAACAATATGGATAATCAGCCACGTCAAGGCCAAGCGCTCCGTATCAATTTCGACTACCTACTGTTCTCTCATGGGGATCGAAGTTTCACTACACTGGCATTCTGTGGACGCAACGCCTGAATCAGGATACATTACATGACATGCCCTAGAACTTTACCAAACCTGATCCGTACCTTCAACTACGCTGAACCAAACCCATCAAAATCTTTTTTTACACTTGGTGCCAATCCACAAAGCATTGAACGAAAAACAGCTATGCCTCAACTACTATACGCATTAAAGGGTGCCGCAAAAAAACTTAGAAATCAATGTGCCCTTTCAACATTTTGTCGTTTTCTTTTTTCTTTCACGAAACCCTCTACAGAAAACGCATTCGTTCTTAATTCCATTGTTACGCTGTTGCCGAGGTCGCCGTGCCCTTTTATGGTGCGTAAGGTTCGCTTGCAACACGATGTTGGAAGATCCATAAATTGCCTCAACTTCTCAATAAAAAAATATAAACAAATGCGCGCGACCTTTAGCTGGTACTTCAGCTCAATGCCAGGAGCTCGTGCCATTTATTACAACTCCTCAATAAAGGACCGCTTACAGGGAAGGAAAGCGGCTGATTCGTGGTTCCCAAAGTGGCGAGCCCCATTCACAGCGGCCTCCACATTCGATCGATGGATGCACAATTGCCCGGCGAGATCCAGTTGTGCCTTTGTTACGCTGGAAAATAATGAATATGTCACAGCGCAGTTGCCCTCCCCTCCTCTATTTACTGTGGAATTTGATTCTGATTTTTTTTCCTCAGGAACTAACATATTTCCAACCCTTCCAAACGAACCCGTATTTAACACTGATCAATGTTCACTCAATTTCTGTCTTTAGACTTTGCAGGCTCAGATAGTTTACTTAACTTGGCAAAACTTATTGCAGAACGATCTATCACCACGCAGCCAAACCATTGTCGTCGTAGTAAGTGGGCGAAGCTCAATAATAAACAAAGATCTATTTAGTTAGTATAGGTGTGCATTATGCCAAAAGGTTTCTTTTTTATTTCTTGTTTGCCATTGTTACACCGCTAATGCAAGATTTATTACGCGCACAATCCAAGCGCTCTCGAAAGCAGGAAATGGACTGAAATAGCAGCGAAATTTCGCCCGCATTGTGCGGCTCCCGACTGTAAGCTATCAGCCGCATAAGCCAATTTCAGTTCCGAAAAGATTTCTCAAAATCAACATATAGTTGAGCACGTTGTGCAAAAACACTTACCGGTCACGTTGCCGAACACACGCGCGAGGCTAATTGAATCAATTCACATCGCTACAGGACTTGCCCACGTGCGCTTGCTAGAGTGAACGCCATGACCTCGGCAGTGGCGAGTTTAGCGTATATGCTCACCGTTACGAAACGTGTCTGAAAACTGGCGTAGATTGAATGTTGTAAGCGGCAGCTGGAATAAATTAACATTAAGTGATACCGAGCCCACGTCTACCCCTGACAATGAGACTACTCATTGTCGTCCAGGGAGACGTTGCGTAAACGGTGCCTCGTATAAAAAATAGAAGTTGTCTGGACTAAAAAAGAGGAAGGTTTATTATAAAATGAAGTTTTCTACAAAAGCAAAGAAAAAAATGCGTGACGTAAGAATAAAGCACGTGGCCCGAGATGGCCGTAGGAAAACAGCTAAGTGTGACCGGAGCCAGCGAAGGCGCCGCAAATACCTCCGCAAAGCCAGGAATGTAACACCCCGGTTTTCGCGAGAAAATTAGAGAAATTACAACAGTTCGACCACAGGCAAACACTTCAAATATTATTTCATGCGCAAGTGAATTTCAAAAATAATATTTTATCGAATTAATAAAAGAAAACAATAAAATAATTATATTTTTGCTTGATAATTTCTTACCTATGGTCAAAGAAGAGCGAGAATGTATCAAAACCATTGTACGTGCTTAATATCAAAGGGTGTTCGCTACCTGAACAACCAAAAAGGTGATGTCATGCTTACAACTTTTTTGTCTGGGGTGCCATGCAAAACACCTTTTGAAGTGTCGGTGTTTCTACGAAGTTTCTGGATCACTCTCCATGGCGTAACATCCCTGGATAACGTCTTTATACCTCTAAACGGTTAAAACATTAACAGTATACCAAACAATTATTAACAGTAAACATTTTTTTTGCGGTGAAGTCTAGACGTTCGGAAAGCCTGAATGAAGAAAGGCAAATTTTCATTACGATTATTTTCGCAGCCATTTTATGAAAGCAAACTGCCTTTTTTCTAAGCGACGAGAAGACATTTCGATATATCAAAGTTCCCTGAGTTCTTAATATTGGCTCCCAGTATACCACATTGAACATCTTTCTTTACTCAGTTATCTTCAGCCATTTTCTTATCGGACAAACTGGGACGCTGAGACCATTAAGGTCGTGAGGACGACTCGAGCAAAGCCAGCCCGGACATATTTCCAAAGCTCTCGGAAGAGGGCTTTTGTGCCACGACAAGAAATGGAGAGAAGCTGTCGTTATCTGATCGACGCCAGTGCGTCGGAAAAGTAGCTCGATCGGGTATGGGACCACACTTTCCTCTTCATCTCTCTACTCAAACATGCTTTCGACGTCCTGAAGGCAGACCGTTTCTGCCGCCCCTACTCGGCGAAAAGCTGCCTCTTCTGGGTCGCGATTTTTTTGACAGCGTGCCTTTCTTTGGCAAACGTTCTTAAGCTTGTCACGCAGAGTGCAAACGCATGTCGGCACTTCGACTCGTCAAACGGCGCTCAACTGTGTAGTAAGCCTTTGAGACACATCTTACGGCAAATCGAGGGGGAAAGGCTTGAATAAAGGAGTAAAGGCGATTATAGTTTATTCCGACCCACTTCTGTGCGCGCCTCCGCACAACGTTTGTCACAAACGTGTGCATTTCTGCAGCCATTTTTAAGTCTATACCGTAGTCCTGTTGTCTTGCTCTCAGCACTTAAAGTTGAGAAAGGGTGGTAAGTTAGTGTGAAACGTCTCGATAAGTAATATTAACTGGAAACTAAGTCCATGTGGCTTTCCTGTATACACACCAGGCGAATGCGTGGTACTGACCTCGGAAGTATTGATGCGTATTATTTTTTTGTGTGTGTCAAAAATGCTTCTCGACACAGCATCTACCAATCTGCCATCAAAAATTGCGAGTCGCTCAGTCTTAAATAAATATTGTTTTATTGCTCTAAAAATTTATTTCTAATGGCTTATACAGCTTCCTTGGTGCGCGACAAAATATAGTTAATAAATATTTTCATTATATTCCTTCATTTAGCTCACGACTGTCTTGGGTGACGTTTTTCACGATTAACTTGCTTCACAGCTATCTTCAGAAGTCATCAAACGTTGCTACTGATAAATATTTAAAACATTCCTGGTGTTTGGTTAATTTACATTTTCTACTTTAACGTTCTTTCTTTCTTCAGTAAATAAACCCAGAGGTTGAGCTAACTTCACTTTTTCTCTCGCCTTATAAGTACAGCTGTAGATATATGCCTTCATCATCTCGATATACAAGGCGTTTCGCGTAAAATTTTCCACAATTTTTAAAAATAAGCTTTTTTAGTTAGAAGAGCGCTGTTTTCGGCTTACCATTGTCAGTGGTGTAGTACATCAGAATACAGCTAAGATGTGCTCACTATCAGGCTGGTTAACTAATATTGAATACTTCGCTTTTTGCCAATTACTGTAAGGCTCCTTAATTCCTGAGAGGCGTGTAGCCCAACGTACGTAATATCCATATCAGTTTTTAGAATTTCGAAAACGCGGTTACCTCCAGCTCTGTGGCCCAACACATTTTCCCTGCATCAAGCCAAAATACATGCACTTTCGAGAAGCTTGCAGGCAAACCAAACACTCCAGTGTACGTAACAAATAGAAATAATCAAAATTTGTTGGGCCACAGCGCCAAGGGTAACCGCGTTTACGAGATTCTAAAAACTAATAAGGATATTACTTACGGTGGGCTACACGTCTCTCAATAATTGTGCAGCCTAATAAAAGTTATGAAGTTAAGTATTCAGTATCATTTAACCAGCCTGCTGGTTAGTACATCTTAGCTGTATTCTGATGTATTACACTGCGGACAGTGAAATAATAATAATAATAATAATAATTGGTTTTGGAGGGAAAGGAAATGGCGCAGTATCTGTCTCATATATCGTTGGACACCTGAACCACGCCGTAAGGGAAGGGTAAAGGAGGGAGTGAAAGAAGAAAGACACAGTGAAATACCGAAAATGCGCTCTTCGAACCGGAAAATCCCAACCGCGGAGGCTGCGTCTTTGTGGAGGAAAAACGCTAAAGCGCCCGTATGCTGTGCGATGTCAGTGCGCGTTAAAGATCCCCAGGTGGTCGAAATGATTCCGCAGCCCTCCACTACGGCACCCTTTCTTCCTTTCCTATTTCACTCATTCCTTTGTCCCTTCCCTCATGGCGCGGTTCAGGTGTCCACCGATATGTGAGACAGATACTACGCCATTTCCTCTCCTCAAATAAGCAATAATAATAATAATTGTGTTTTGGGGAAAGGAAGTGGCGCAGTATGTCTCACATATCGGCGGACACCTGAACCGCACCTTGGGAGAAGGGACAAAGGAGAGAGTGAAAGAAGAAATAAAGAAAGAGATGTTGTTGTGGAGGGCTCCGGAGTAATTTCGACCACCTGAGAATCATTAACCTGCACTGATATCGCTCGGCACACGGACGCCTTAGCGTTTTGCCTCCATAAAAAAGCAGCCGCCGCGGTCTGGTTCGAACCGGGGACTCCGGATTAGTAGCCGGATCAGTAACATTTCTAACTAGAAGAGCCTGTTTTTTTAATGAACAATGTCATGTCCTTTTTTTTAGTCTCTAATATATCTGCGCAGAATTCCTGAAGCATGTTCGTATTTTCAGCGTCTAACCAGTCTCATTCCTTCGTTTACAAACGGCCAGCCATCTCAATACTCTGGTTAACAATAATAATAATTGGTTTTTAGGAGAAAGGAAATGACGCAGTATCTGTCTCGTATTTCGGTGGACACCTGAACAGCGCCGTAAGGGAAGGGATAAGAGAGGGAGTGAAAGAAGTAAGGAAGAAAGAGGTGTCGTAGTGGATGGCTCCGGAATAATTTCGGCCACCTGGGGATCTTTAGCGTGCACTGACATCGCACAGCACAAAAACATAAAGCAGTTCCGGGCCGAAAATAGCGTGAGTAAGAGGAAGCGCGCAGAGCAATTGGTCGTCGTCTTCGCACGCGCGTCACGTGATCGGAAAGGCGCAAGCATTTCAAAAGCAGGTAGCGAGGTGTCGTTCTTTCCATCCAGCTAGCTGAACGCACCGTACCGGCTGCTCAAACAGAGCTCGACCCACGTTCACGTAGACGACGTGGAAAGCATGCGTAGTGCGAAGTACCTTCCTCTTCACGTAGCCGGCACCTTCCGTTCTTTTCCCGTTCCTTGGTTTATCCGCTGCTGTTCATGGCCACAGCACACAAGCTTCGGCGCTTTCCAACGTTCTAATTGAGCACATAAGCCTACGCGTCACAGCGTACGCTCTCAAACTCGCAGAACGCAGTGCTACACACGTACGAGTGTGTAGGCAAAGCAACCTCTCCAGTGCACGTAACTCGCCGCAGTAGCCAAAATTTGTTGGGCCACAGCACCGAGGGTAAGGGCTTTTTTCCAAATTCTAAAAACTGATGTGGATATTATTTACAAGGAACAACACGCCTCTCAATAATGAAGAGCCTAACATAATAGTTAAAAAGTTAACTATTCAATATTAGTTCACTAGCCTGCTGTTATCACGTCTTAGCTCTATTCTGGTGTGCTACACCGCTGACAATGGTATAACAAAAAACAAGCAATCTTCAAACTCAAAAGGCTTATTTTTTTTTTTCAATTTTGTAAAGTCTTAGGTGAAACGCCCTGTATAACCAACGTGGCTAGAAATTGGCGCTCTTGCGTCGTCGGTATTGCCCGTGTGTTTTTTGTATTTACACTTGACAGGAAATATAAAGCCTTGTGTTTTGTAGTCTGCTTCCTTGCGCTGTTCGAAAGATACTCATCGGTGCTTCATGTTCTGTATTTTATAACGAGAGTTGTCTAAGGGACTTGCTCGGGGCTAAGTGGTGCCGCAGTCACCGTCGCATGTATATACCAAAAACTCTCGCTCGCCCCTGCTAACCAACGAGTATGTTGCCCCTGTGGAACCGGAAGTGGGTGCTCTACGAAACTAACATCCTCACTCTAGAGCAAGAACGGTGTCTACAGTTCCACGCACGCCCTCTGCATATTCTCTCTAAGAAAGGCAGCGGCCATTGTGGTGACGCGTCTTGATATCCAGCCGCTACTCTGTGTACCGGATACAAGGCGCACTAATCACTCAAGCGAAGATTTTTCCGGAGCAGGTGATTTCAATCGTTACCATGATGGCCGCGTCTACCTTAAAATTGAAACTTGCAGACAACATTCCTGAAACGCTTCTCGTTAGGTTGAATAGCTTATAAATGTGTTTATATTATCGTCACACAGATTTCAATGCTTGATGAAGTAGGGAGTTGTTAGTTTTGGCTCTCTTTTTGAGCCAGCGTTTTCAATGGTACCGCGACGTCGTGACCGAAGATGCTCTGAGCTCAACGCATCCTTTTTTCTGAGCTCTACCCTCTGGGGCACAATCGAGAATGTGGCTTGTGTGATCAGGAGATCCTGCCACGCCTGGCCTTCACTAGGCTCTCAGTGAGCGGTCTGACAAATGAGAAGGGGGGTGGGGCATTTTTGCTGTGGTAGAAGTACTGATGTCGCCTCCTCGCCTCCAGGAGGCCGGAAAGTGTTAGAGTGTCACTGCGCACGGTACAATCGTTAAAACAACATTCATCACATGAACGTCACTTTTTTGTCGCATGCCCTGAACGCGCATAACATGCACGCCACATACCACAAAGGCCTCTCCCATGTCTCTCCAATTAACCCTGTCCTTTGCCAGCTGCATTCACCCTATGCCTGCGAACTTCCTAATCTAATCCGACCACCTAACTTTCTGCCGCCCCCTGCTACGCTTGCCTTCTCTTGGAATATACTCCGTTACCCTTAAGGACCAGTGGTTACCTTGCCTTCGCATTGCATGCCCTGCCCAAGCCCATTTCTTCCTCTTGATTTCGATCAAGATGTCCCTCACCCACTCTGCCCGCTTTCCGTCCCTTAACGTTACGCCTATCATTTTTCTTTCCGTGACTCGCTGCGTTGTCCTTAACTTCAGCTGAACCCGTTTTGTTAGCTTCCACCATTTCTGCCCCGTAGGTGGTCACCGGTAAGATACAGCTGTTGTACACTTTTCACTTGAGGGATATTGGTAAACTGTCATTCATGATCTGAAAGAACCTGCCATACGCGCTTAATAAGATGCTCATTGTTAGCTTCATGCTTCTGATTTTCCGACTTGACTAAAGGCTGGGCTTGTTGCATTGCAGTCACCAAGACAGAGGTCACTCTGATGTAAGTGCAGACTAAAATGTATCAACTTCAAAAAAACTTGCTTCCAAAATGTTCAAAATATCCCGACAAGACGCGCTGAAATGTGCCCAGTGGCCTTGACCGCCGTGGTTACCATGGATAAGGAGCGTTGATTTTTTAAAAAAGGCAGATTTAATTAATATTTTTTGTGTTTCTATTCAAGACACGTTTCTGCGTACTTTTTTTTTCCTCTTACCGCAAGCACGGCCGCATAATTGGCAATGAGGCTAGGAGATTTAGATCATATCGCAACCCGCAAATTGCCAAATCGGTTGCTTTTGTGCAGTCTCGGCTGATTCAAGGCCAACGCCAGAAATAAATTTTTAGAAGCATTCCGTTGCCTTGCAGGTTGCTCCCGTTTCATTTGCTTAATGGACTGAAAAATGAACGGGAGGCGCATGAGCAAACGTTATATAACGAAAATCAATGAGAATTCAATAGCTGCAGTCCGCGCTTTGAGCATTCCTAGTTCAGCCAGTCGGAAGTTTTCTTCCTACTTTCATCTTACATTCCTCCTTCATGGTTCTATACGATCGCATATTTGCCAGCAATCTGAAATTTTACTTCATTCATCGCGGCTATGCTATTAAAAGTACTCCGTGGTAAGGATAGGACCGATTCCTTAATTTCTTCTGAAACGCTCCGTAATGGCAATTTATAGTATTTTCCTTTCTTAATGAACACATTCAAAAAGCGTTCGTTGTTTTTCAATATTACTAGAAAAATTCCACTACTAAAAGGCATTACCATCTGGCAAGAATCTCCCTCACTTCTCATAATTGTTTTCGTTTCAGCAGCCGGTAAGTGAAAAATATCTCGCTGCGCTGTAATCGGACAGTCATCATTTTTCACCGAATCGAATCGTCATGTTTCTCGGCCTGCAATGTGTGCTTTTATACGGTACATTAGGAGAGCGCGCAGAGCATCGGCGTTCAACGCAAGAGTCCCTTCTTCACTTTTCTCCTTGCAGCGTTTTTTTAACGCTGTTCCCTTCAAAGAAAAAGAAGTGATTCGTTAAAAAGAGTGCCGCTTCCTCACTATTTTCAACAAATCATGCTGAAGAAAGCGCGCAAAGAATATCGTTGTTAAATAGGAGAGAACAATGCCTTCGTGAAGAATCTTGCAGACTGCTTGTATTATTCAGCGATTCTTCAAGACTGAGTTTTTTAACGCCCATACTCGGGCTCGACTTCTGTGCTCGAAGACAACGGCATTTAATGAAAGTCCTAATATGGTCATTTCTTTTTTACCGCTGCCTTTCACCTGCGATACCTTGGTGGTACAGGTTTGGGCAGCTTCTTAACATTAGTTAATTAAAGACTACGACCCGCCCTTGTTTATCAGATTAGGGAGTAGCCAACCAAGCGTCAAGAATCCCCTCAGCGTATGGCTGACTCGCGCTTTTGCCTCTAGCTTGACATAGTACCGTTACAAAATGGCGCAGGCTAGGAGAAAAAATTTGATAATGTGCGCTAGGAATCGTCTACTCATTTTGGCAGGTTCTGAAAGTCGAAGCATCCGAGCGGATAGTCCCTGCAAAAGCAGCAAAACGACACATTCAATTCGTTTCGGTACAGAACGCGCTGCCAACGTGTTTTACTGGTCGAGGCGATTGAAATCATTTCTGAAGAAAAAAAGTACCCTGATTCAAGTTTTCAGGAGGGTTCAGCCACTGTTAGCGCTAGCTTTAGTATTACCCAGAACACTTGGAAAACAAAAAGTAGAATAACCTGGAGAGATTTTTTTTTTTTGCAGTTGAAACGAATAAAGGGGGAAAGCTCTCAAATTAACAAGCAGCATATCCCTTTTCCTGTCAGTGTAGCCAACAACTTATGCCTGTCTGTCTCTAGGGCAAAAGAGCAAATTGGGCTTCACACCAGGCTTTAATTTACGCGCGCCGTGCGTGGCTTATAGCCTACAGCCGGCGAACATAATGTTTTTATTTAATAAAATAATGATAACTCCAAACGTTCCTGCTCCTACACCGTGTCATCGAGATGCGAAATAAGCCCAGCCATTGGCACCGTAAACGGTGTGCTTACAAGGTTTCTGGCGAGCTTCGAGCTTATAGAGGAACACGATTGTGAAGTCCTGCTTCAGCAAGAATTTTGAAGCTTCTTGTTAGTGTCACGCGTTGGTAAGTCCATACCATTCCCTTGGGTTAATTTAGAACTATTAGTGTTATCCTACTATGTTTGTGCAACGCTGTGAACTATACAGAAGTGTTTTCTCCTGCATAGCATCAGGTAGTCTGATATGATATTGAATGATATTTTAGAACACATATCAAATATCACTGTGTAAAAAAAAAGGTTTAAGACCCATCAAATTTGTTGGACAAAAACAAGTTAAGAGACATGCAATTAAGAATGTAGCAAAATAAACTCAGGAAAAATATTAATAATAACCATAATAATAATTGGTTTGGGGGGAAATGTAATGACGCAGTATCTGTCTCATATATCGTTGAACGCCTGAACCGCGCCGTAAGGGAAGGGATAAAGTCATTTTTGTTTTTCCTGATAAATAAAGTCACGAAAAAAATAATAATAATAAGGAAAAACGTTTAAATTTTTTTTCCACGTAATTCCAAAACACTATGAATCAAAGCACTCAAACAAGAACGACTATTGGCTCTAGAAAATTTAGATGACGCTTCGGCAACTTTCAACTTGATGGCATTCGAAGTGAATATAACTTATTCTGGAATAAAGCCGAATCCCTGTTTCTTTATATCGCTAAATTGATGTATTCACATTGTAACCGAAATGCAGCTTCTTGTTTTGAAGCGCATTACGGACACCGTGTGCAGCGTAGCTAGAACACGGTATGTCAGTAAATCAACGAAAACCATGACACATATGTCTCACCATTAGTACTCAGGTACATATTTAAGACGGCGGTGCTGAGGTTCCTTGTTGAAATTCGTCCTAGCGACGTACGCCGGTCCTAGCAGGTTTTATGGTTTGTCCATAATTTGCAATATTTGTTTATCAGTGGACAATGTATACGTCGTGCAAATATTTACATCACAACTCGTTCAAATATTTATGTGGATTCAGCTCATGAAACATCTTCTTAAAAAAAAACATTCTTGCTAACCGTCCAATAACGAATGCTCACATGCATGCGCCTGGCACGAACAAGGTGCTAGGAACATTAAGTTAACACAGGAAGCACATTTTAACAGACTGACAATGGGTCGTATCGTAGCAGCGATAAAAAAGGCCACACTGTGATCACAATGCGCGTCTTTCATCCGCGCCCCGGACAACCCTCACTTAAACAAAACTGCAAGTGGAGGGAGCCGGAAGCGTTTGAAGCGCAGCAGAGTTTTGCCGCATCACTCATGTTTGCCATAGTTTATAACTGACACGACAAAGTCATGCTAATGCCACAGCTCTCATTGTATATACTTGCAAGTCACAAACTCTCGACGTAATTATTCCGTCCTACTCCAACGGAGGCGCCGCAGACAGAGAGTGTTGTATTATGCGAAGCGCTGGGCCGAGCGACTTCGAGACGCCTTCCGCGAATATGAAACGGCGTGTTCATGTTCCGGCGCCTTCTATGCTGCGTCCGCGATCTGCACGAGCGCTCATCCTGAAGTGGCCCGAGGACGAACTCCGTTTTGCTTACAAACAACGTCACGCTCCCGTTGCAGCTGCACCCACC
This sequence comes from Amblyomma americanum, assembly GCF_052857255.1. NCBI lineage: Eukaryota > Metazoa > Arthropoda > Arachnida > Ixodida > Ixodidae > Amblyomma > Amblyomma americanum. The sequence continues at coordinate 195,821,188 of NC_135500.1, read as the reverse complement.
GGGCCACTCAAAGTTTGATCGACGCATATAAGACAACTCAGTCAATCTAGAACGGAAACTCAAGCTGGGTTGCGCGTGTTGGCGGCAAGGCCGGGGAAGGAACTTGGGGAAGAATTCAAAACGTTCGCGAAAAAATTTCATCGAAGTTGACGTGTTATATTAAGGTTTCTTTGGAGCTTCCGGTTTTCAGTTTTCCACTTTTAACATTTGTTGAAAGACTCATTCTCTTATCTTTTATCTCTCCTTCTATATTTGCTGTTTCGGCTCAGAAATGTTAATCTCAGCCGCAGTGATCAGAACATGCAGTAATGCTTCATTATATCGAAAACTGAATTGCATCAGCGTGCCTTTAAAGCTATAAGAAACGCATTTCTCTTAGGGCACATTGAAAGGTTGGACCAATTTTCGCATCTCACCTTCCTGCTGTTAATGCGAATGCATTATATGACTCATTAACAACGAAACTCGGTGCTGGCGTCTCCGTCGTATCAAAAAAAAAAACAGCAAACATTTCTTCCAAAGGTGCGGGGAATTGGACCCGGAACTTTCAGATTTCGAGGCAAGCCCGTGACCCACAGGCCACAAAATCGCGTTGCTTCCCGGCGAACAAAAATGAACCAAACATATGCGTTGCCTTACGACTGTATGCTAATGAGTAGGTGTGCCATTAGAACGTAAGTGAAAAAATTAAATAAATAAATAATTAAAAGAAAATAAAAACAACGCTTTCACCTTCAAAGCACGTAAGTGGTCATAAGTAGTGTCACGCGTAATTTTTGTATAACACACAAGCAGTGATATTTACTGGACAAACAAGCGCCCTACAGGAACTTTTTGAGTTTTGTTTCCTCGTCTTAAGTCTAACTTTCTTGCTAATTTTCGGCATTTACTTATTGGCATCCATGGCACAGAATTTTTTCTCCGAGTAAAAATACTTTTCTTGTCCTACTATTAAATTTCTCCCGTTACAGATTTTAACGTGCATTATATTCAGTCTTGTAACGACCTCTACTCTAACATTATTTCTTCTTTATTCGGAATCATCCCAGCCCATGGCTAAATTTTAATAACGCCCCAGTCAAAGGCACCAAATTTCGTGACAGATTTCGTTCTTTTTTCTCGTTTTTAAAAACCAGTGAAGGGAAGCATTAAATTTTCCGCAAATTGTAAAGAAACACATTTCAGTATATACACGACTTCGTGTAATATAGTCTATTTTCTCTTTTTCGTTTAAATGAAAATTTCTTTGAGAATTCCGGTTGAAGATTTCGACAGTTTCGTTGAATCACCCAAAACCTTGAATCTGTGATAGCCACAAAAACCATGCACTGTCAAACTGCGTGCAAAAATGCGTTCTTTTGTGTGCTTCGAGCTCGATTCGTAGCACGCAAGCCCTGCAGAGCGAGCTTTCTCGCAACAACAATCTCACTTAAAAGCGTCATGCACGTGCGAGGGGCATTTCTAGCTCATACTCACCAGCGTGTAGACTCCACACACGAAGCTTCCTTTGCGCACAGACAGCCAACAGCAGCACGAACGGAGGATAGCCATGTCGAGATAAGAAGTGGCGAAAAGCGGAGGCCCTTTCTTCGGCGAGCGCCGGTGGCGGCAGCAGCAACACGAAACTCGCCGGGCAAGACGAGATACGCGCTCCAAGAGCAGCCCCGGTGTTGCCGCCTGTACGTCTCACGAGCGACTCACCGGAACCAACACCGCGCTGCGCGCTCATATCAGCCTCGGGCGCGCGGATGCCAAGTTCGCACACCGGACGTCGCCACGGTCGCCGCGCCCCCTCTCCCCTCCGCGCTTCCCCCCTTCCTCACTCGCTTCTTCCCGAAACTTGTGGCGGGCTCCTTTCTTTCCCGAGCTTCGCCGTGAGGGCAAGCAGAGCGCGATGCGCCCGTTTTTCACGCAGACGACTTATTGGACTCCTGTTGTCTGAAGACGCTATCGCGTTCTTTATTTTTTAACCTCGTTGTCTCGTAGAACCGTTCGACTCGCAGTTTAGTCTTCCGCGACTTTCGGGGCTTGCACGCGGCCGTTTCTACATCATCTTCCTTTTCTCTGTCGGGAAGTTATCCGGGCGGGGCACTCAAGTCGAAATAAATCGAACAGCTCTTCGACCATTCGGCGTAGTCGCTTTACGCTTCGTTTTCGAGGGGCCGCTCGTGGTATCGAAGACCCGTCCGTCTTCCTATCCTAGCCAAGATTTGAGGTGGAAAGCGGCCGGAACGGAGATTCGGAGTCACCCCCACAACGTATTGTGCCGCTCGATGAGAGCCGGAAATTAAATGTCGTGACCTCCACGAGGAAAAAAAAGCTGCACTACTCGGCTCAGTTCCGCCAATGTCCCTTGATTGATGTTTTAACTTGCTTCTCTACGCTCGGCTACACGAATTTCTGCTCTCCCCATCCGGGATCAGGAGACACACGCCTCAGTCCACGCTACATTTTGTGGGCGGGGGATGCAGCCTCGAAGCGGCCGCTAGAACAAGGTTCCGAGCTCTCGATTTCGTGGAATGCACCTTTGTTGAACAAACACAAACGACACAAAAGTCGAACAAAGAAAACAATGGCTCCTCCTGCAACCAAACAGTCTTTCGTGTTCTTTCTCTGGACGAAGCAAAAAAGAAATGAACGGATGTTTGTACACATAGTCCTAGCTGTTCTTTTTTACACCAACAAAAGCAAACTAATTCATCAGAAAGAGGGTTTTGTACTAGAAAATTTTTTCCTTACACTTTCGTTTTCTTTTAATTATCCGCTGCGGTGATTGACAGATTCTGACGACAGCGGGGCCGTTAAATTGCTTCAACCGGGGAAGAAGGGCATCAAAATCAAACTGGAATTAATTCAGGCTATACCAGGCATTTCTCCTTCCTTCGTGCGGCCTTTACACGCCTGCAACGACGCTCATTCACGAAAGCACAGCATATCTCCTTTAGTTAGCGCACATTAACACATATAATTTTATTATTTCCAAGCAACATAGGCAGTGGAACAATTAACCTAAATAGTTATTTTGCCTAAACATTTTGCCAAGGCAATTCATGATATCTTTTATACAATTTATTTCCTTTTTTTTCATTATTTAACAGTTGTGCGTACGATACCTACCTTTCCTTATAACCATGCTACTAACCTGATATACCAGGTGTTCTTTTTTAACCTGTACAAATTTTTCTTTAAACATTTCTGAGAACTACAATATGGTCTGTGCGAATGGACAGTACGGCACAGTGGACATTACGCCTGTGGCGACAAATAATTAAAACGTGATCAATTAACTGGTGTTAACTAACTAACTTTTATTTTTTCTTATCTAAAGGCAAAATATTATATGCCAAAATCAGAGGCTTTAAACATTGTAGGTTAACCTAGTTCTTAAACGTTTCTTAATCAACATTGTGGTTCGAGATACCGAACGTGGAATTAAGCGCGCAAGACGAGCCGATACCGAAATCGACGAGCGAGATGCGCGTTATTAGAAGTCAATCAGTTATTAATAGTTAACAGTCTCGAAGCTGCCTACTACCACAGAAAAATCTGTATACTATTGTTGGTCTGTCTGCACATAATATATATATATATATATATATATATATATATATATATATATATATATATATATATATATATATATATATATATATATATATATATATATATATATATATATATATATATATATATAATTGGTTTTGGGGGGAAAGGAAATGGCGCAGTATCTGTCTCATATATCGTTGGACACCTGAACCGGGCCGTAAGGGAAGGGTAAAGGAGGGAGTGAAAGAAAGGAAGAATAGGTGCCGTAGTGGAGGGCTCCGGAATAATTTCGACCACCTGGGGATCTTTAACGTGCACTGACATCGCACAGCACACGGGCGCCTTAGCGTTTTTCCTCCATAAAAACGCAGCCGCCGCGGTCATAGCAGAGAAGGCGTACCGAATTTTAGGACATTTTAGGACGCATAGCAGAGAAGGCGTATCGAATTTTAGGATTCGTCACACAAGTGAGACAGTTACTTGGCCTTTTCTTTCTTCGAAAACAATTTTTCGCCCCGGGTTCGAACCCGACCGCGCGGCTGCGTTTTTATGGAGGAAAAACGCTAAGGCGCTCGTGTGCTGTGCGATGTCGGTGCACGTTAAAGATCCCCAGGTGGTCGAAATTATTCCGGAGCCCTCCACTACGGCACCTCTCTCTTCCTTTCTTCTTTCACTCCCTCCTTTATTCCTTCCTTTACGGCGCGGTTCAGGTGTCCAACGATATATGAGACAGATACTGCGCCATTTACTTTCCCCAAAAAACAAATTATTTTTTCGCCAACCGGCCTTCGCAAACATTCGCGGCGCAGAGCGAACCGACGGATGGAAGATGATCACGCCACTATCCAAAGCAACGCACGATATGTTACGACTATTCTAGTAATGGGGCGAGAGAAGCTGCGCGCAAGCGGAGCGTCTGACGCAGGAAATTTATACGTAAATAAGACTTCGATGAGTGAAAGCAATACTGGACGTTTTCAGGGCCCAAAGATGTGGAAATCTCGAGTTAAGAAGAAATATTTTAATGTGGCTAAATGAGCCCGTGCTTCATAATGCGGGAGGTGTCACTATCCTTCCAAAGGGAGCTGTATCAAGGCACCCTAAAGTGCATGGCGGAGCAGGGCAGCCGCAAGAGGGCTTAATTGTTTACCTTTGTCTACTCTTCATTATTACCGTGATCGTTGATGTGGACATTCTGCAACTTTTGGGCCGTCCCTGCACAGACAGTGTTAAAAGGTCGGCAGCATCGTTTGCAGTATCGTATAAATAAATAAATAATGATCACCTTACTTTTTACTCGTTTCTTTAATTGTATTAATTCATCCGCATTAAAAGAGTGCACAAGCGCAAATGACGAACGCCCTCTGTCAATAGCTAGTGGCAGGTGGACCACCTGCCACGCTGGGTAGGTGGCAACCTACCTGCCGGGTTATGAACGAACTCAGTATACTACGTCGGATAAAACGAACCTTAGTATGTCACCTCGGATATAATGAACTTTCTTGTGCTACCTCTGATATGACGAACTTTCTCGTCTGGACCTCGGATGTAGCAAACTGACTGTGTTGACCATGGATACAACGAACCTAAGTGTCCCACCTCGAATGTAACCAACGTCGGGCTGCTTATGCATTCAAACGAACCACCCACAATTGCCTAAGAGTTTCTTTTTTTAATTTGAGGCTGCTAAAAAAGGGAGAGGGGAGTAAGCAATAGGGCAACCACCCGGAAAATGTTCAACGTCCGTTTCCTATAAACGACGCCTAGATACGCTCGACTTTTCGAGCGGCGCAGCTTGTCACACATTAGATGAAAAGAAGCGAGGAAGTCCTCGTTGTTGAAGCTGGCGCTTTTCTCAACTGCTATAACGAATCCAGCGACAACAGGCGGATCTGGCAGCCAGGAAATCCCCTACACACAACCACATGCATTCTCCTTTAATCCGCTCACAGTGCAGTGCGTCACGGTGGCTCTCTATATATAGGAATCGCGTGGAAGAGCGCAGAGACGCCAAAGCCGCCCCACGTGCAAAGGCGTCTCCTTGCTACACGAGTGTCGTGAAAAGATACTTTGTACAACGGCACGATACGGAAATAACGAGGGCCGAGAGAGCTATAGCGCGGTACAATAGCCGCCCGCAGCCGAAGCGGGACACACGTGTGAGGGGGGTAGAAGGAGGACCCAAAATGGCCGCGTAAGGGTCCCCGCCACCATGAGATAAAAAGGTGCGTGAGATAATTACGTTTTTTGAAGCGAAATCTTCACTACTTTAGGTAAATCCGATTTCGCCGTGCGTTTCAGGTGTACCTTGAAGTGAGCCAGAAGTCAAGTGTGGCTGCAGGCCTTACCGTATGTGGTCCACCGTGGTGTCGCACCACTTGACCTTTGACCTTACACCTTTCGATTCGCCGGTAGAGGGCGGCAAAATAGGCCGCAGCGTTCATTGGGTGACCAATCTCTTGTGATCAATCATTAATTTAACTGCCACCTGCCAGGGTGGAAGGGTAGGCGCGCTGCCTATCCAGTGAGCGAAACGCACTCAACGTTACAGACGCCAAGCCGCGTCTGCTTGCC